>NW_023277200.1:0-22559 GCF_003668045.3 Cricetulus griseus | reverse complement strand
GTTGGCAACATCTTGAACTAGTTTAGCTCTGAAATTTTTTATATTTATCCTTTAGATCAATTGCCTTTGTAAAAATGACCCCATCTTTTGTTACTTTGGGACTTCCTCAACTCTGTTCAATAATCACTGTTCTTCCCTTTGGCCCCATTGTAACAGCTACAGCATAGGCTAAAAGGTCTACAACTTGAAGCTTTAAGGAACAAGCATTTGCACCACATTTTACATCTTTGGCATAGGCCCGAGTGACATGAGGAGCCAGCGCCCAGGACACTGGTCTCATCTGGCAAAGGAGTCTGGGTACTCAAAACATTTCTGCAGGGTGGCTGCGGGAGGGCACTAGGCGAAGCAGGCTGGCGGCGGCGAGTGACAGTGTTTATTTGGTGTTTTGTTGACTGGTTTCTTCAGTTCTTTGTATGTTTTAGAAATTTGCCCTTGGCTAGATATGGGGTTGGTGAAGATCTTTACCCATTCTTTGCACTGCTGTCTTATCTTGTTGATTATGTCTTTTGCCTTACAGAATCTTGTCAGTTTCAGGAAGCCCAGAATGTCTAAAGAAAAACACCATGACAGTTTCCATAGTTATTTTTTTGTTTTTTGGCCAGTGAGTAGCACTCCATTGATTAAATGTATCACATTTACTTTATCCATCCTTTAGTCGCAGGACATTAGTTGTTTACAGATTCTTGCTATTACAAACACTGCTGTTATGAACATAGTTTTACAGATGTTGGTGTTGTATGAATGTACATCTTTGGGTATGTGCAAAGGGTAGAATTTCTAGATGGTGAAGAAGACTGATACCGAATTTTCAGAAAAAAGTTCATACTGACTGCCAAAATGGTTGTACAAGTTTTCACTCCCAGCAGCAACAGAGAAACGTTGCCCATTCTCCACAACCTCTCCAGCATAAACTGTCTGTGGTGATTTTTTTCTCTAACTCTTCTGTCAGGTGTAAGACGATATCTCAGAGTTGTTATGATTTACATTTCTCCAAATGCTAAGGATGTTGAATATCTTTAAGAAATTTTATTCCTTTATTGACCAAACAATGAACCACTTAGCAGAGTAATGGGGAGGTAGCATTGAATGAATTTGTATATCAGACAACTTCCTGAACATAACAGTAGCACAAACACTCAGATGGTCAATTCAGTAATGGTGTCTCTTGAATCTGAGAAGATTTTGTAAGGCAAAAGACATAGTCAGCAAGAAAAGACAGCAGCCCACAGAATGGGAAAAGGTCTTCACTAAACCCACATCTAGCCAAGGGCTGATTTCTAAAATATACAAAGAAGTGAACAAGCTAGTCACCAAAACACCAAATAATGCAATTAAAAGGTGGGGTACTGAACTAAATAGAGAATCCAAAATAGGTTTTTACTTCTTATGGAAGACAAAAATCTACTAATAAAAGATTTGGAGCAGGTCCTTCATAGACTGTTTCTGAACAGCTCCAGTTGCTTGAAAATGCCCAAACATTTTGTCATTGTATCATATGGAGTATCAACTCCATTATATGGTGATATTAAATGTTGTACCATGTCACATACCTTAGGATATTAAAATCCCCAAGTATAAAACTACATCACATTTGCTCCCTGTTTCTAGGGCCCATGATATGGGCAGAGAGTTTTCTGTCAGAGTTGCCAGGAAACACTTATGATGTGTCTGTAGGTATCTATTACATCTTCAAATTTCAAACCAAAAACACCCACTTAAAACTTCACATTATTACCTCTTGGACTTAGACAGAAGGCAGGAGTCTCTCACAGGCTCTAACTAATTTTACTTCTACTTCCCCACAGTAAACTACTATGGCTTCAGTCCAGTACACATGTAAGTGAATGCATCATTAAACCATTCCAGTTGATTGATGACCACTTAAATGTATCCCTTATGATGCAGTTCTCAAAATGGAGACAACCCCAATTTGGTGGTACTATTTGTGAAGGTGTAAGGCTTCCTGGTGTTTCACTTACACATTTTGTTACATTAGTTGTTGTATTTTTAGCTTTTTTCCTATTTTTATATAGATTAGAAAAAAAGATGGTTTTAAATTTCAATCGCAGTTCCCTCTACCTCCCACCTTCCCCTGGGCCCTACTAATGCCCTACCTATCCCATAACAATTCTGCTCTGCAGGGAGTGTTAGGTCTTCCATGGTTGGTCTTTGGAGTCTGTCATATCCCTTGGCATGGGATCTAGGCTCTCCCCACCATATAGGCTGAGGGAGTATTCCTCTATGTGAAAAGGGCTCCCACATTCCATTCCTATGCTAGGGATAAGTACTGATCTACTACAAGAGCCCTGATAGACATCTGAGAACTCCTCACTGACACCGACATTCATGGATTCGGAATGAGTTCCATGCTGGATTCCCAGGGATCAGTCTGGAGTTTGAGAGCTCCCCCCTAGTCCAGGTCAGCTGTTTCTGTGGTTTTCACCAGCCTGGTCGCTCCCCTATGCTCGTCACTACTCCTTCTCTGCAAATGGATTCCAATTCAGATCAGTGTTTATCTGTGGGTGTCTGCTACTTTCATCCTATGCTGGATGAACACTGTAGGGTGGCATATAAGTTACTCATCTATCTCTTTACCATGGCTTGTTATAATTTGCTTTACTGCTAAATCAGGCC
Source organism: Cricetulus griseus (assembly GCF_003668045.3). Classification (NCBI taxonomy): domain Eukaryota; kingdom Metazoa; phylum Chordata; class Mammalia; order Rodentia; family Cricetidae; genus Cricetulus; species Cricetulus griseus. Next base: position 19,925 of record NW_023277200.1, on the reverse strand, counting down.
ACCAACGAAACTGGGAAGCTTTGCTTTCTGTTTTCTCTTGTTAAACAATTTTGGAGTTCTTCACATCTTCCCTGTATTCTGCATTCTTCACTGTGATCGGCCCTCTATAAAACACCATAGCTTTAATGACAGAAAACTCACCTCAATGCATGTCTAAGGATATAAAATGGATATTGCTTTGGGGAGAGTACAATATCTAATGATAGCATTGTATTTCAGCTTCATGTGGCTGCTTGGACCCATGATATGTGTGCAAAGATTTCGACAATGTTTGGACAGTGACATATGCCTTGACAAACAGGCATACACAAGTAACAGTGAATATAAGGTACAAAATTGACACACATGTTCACCTATATTCCATTGCAAAAGCACCAAGAATTTATACTTTTCTCGAGAGTCCTAGTAGATTTGTTCAGGGAATACATTTTATTACTCAAGAAGAAGTTTCCATTCCCTAAGTCATGAGCCTACAAAGGCAACTGGATTAGTTTTGAGATTTTTGGTTTGTTACCTAGAATAATACTACACCCTTTGTGGCAGAAGACATTACATATTCTTCCTATATAAACCTCAGTTTATGAAGCCTTTATTGTTAACAATGTCCTTCATTCATGTGGGAAAGCTTGTTCGTCTCACCAGGGGATGTTTTCCATTTCAAATGTCTGAAAAGTTTCCTTTTCTACATTGGGATACAACATTCTTAGCTGTTGTCACTAAAAAATAGACATCTATCCAGGGAATGATAGTTTTATCATTTCTAATCATGGGACTATAACCTGTGTTAATCTCAGATTCTTTTTAATATGTGTCAGTACAAGTGATCACATTGTTCCTTCTTTGAACTTGGATATCTCCCATACTATATATGGCAACCTATATTATATATGTAACCATGATTTGGGATGTCTTCTGAATTTTTGGAAGTGTAGATGGATTTCTCCCTCCTTGTCATTTCCTTGAATTTATTTAAACACCAGCTTAAAGTAATAGCTGTACATGTGCTACCCTTTATTCTACCTGTGATCAGAGAGTACCTGAAAAGAATAGGCTCAGTAATATGGAAATTCATGACTTCCAGACTTTCTAAATTTTTTACCTGATAAGTCTTGTGGAGATTTTACACATATTTGAGAGATATTCCATCAAAGTTTAAATGATTCAATTACTTTGTGTTATATGTTTGCTAGCTATATAAGCCACAAATTCAATGGAAACTTGAGACACAGTGATATTGTATATCTACCAAAGAAAGCGTTTGAATAACTTTTTCAGAAACTTTATTCTTTGGAATTATATGATGTTGAATGAGCGTTTGTGCCAAATACAAAACTTGGGCAAGATACATGTCCTTGTCCACAGGCTAATAGATTGTATATGAAAAGAGGATCTATCTTTCTGCTGCAAACATGAAACACATTTCAACATTAAAGACACTACCTCCTAGTCAAAGTTTGGGAAATAATTTTCCATTCAAATGAACATAACAAACATTATGGTACTATGAAGGTTTCCCAGTTGTCAGATGGGGGTCTGTGATCTACCATTTGATGATGTTACCTGTTTCTATGGGGTTCATCCAGCAAGGTATTGACAGACTTGAAACCACTGTTGTTGACAATTACCTTGAATCATGTGGCCAAGCTTGGAGGTCTCAACAGGAGACTTTTCTATTGATAATGTCTGAAAATGTTACTTATCTCTACAATTTGAGACAACGGTTTTAACTGTTCTCATTAAAAAATAGATATCTATACAGTGAATTGTAGTTTTATCTATTCTGGTCTGTGTTATTATCTGTGTTAATCTCCAATTCTTTTTAATTTGTGTCTGTATGTGGTTTGTACAAGTGATCACAATGTTCCTTTTAGAATATGGATAGATATGCAAACATGATTTTGTGATGTCCTCTGAATTTTTCCTATGTATATGGATTTCTCCCTCTGTGTGCTTCCTTGAATTTATTTATTCAAACACTTTCATAAAGTAATAGCTGTTCATGTGTTACCCATTATTTTACCAAAGATCAGAGACTATCTGAAAAGCATAGGCTCTGTAATATTGAATATCATGGGTGCCAATCTTTCTAAATATTGAACTGACAAATCTTACAGGGATTTTATGCATGCTTGAGAGAAATTCCATCAAAGTTTAAATGATTCAGTTTTTATATATTACATGTTTGCTAGCTATATAAGCCACATAATCAATGAGGCCTTGTAAAGGGAAACTCTTTATATTTCAGTGGTGTACATAACTAAATAGAGAATACACAATAGGGTTTCACTTCATTTGGAATAGAAAATGTAATAATAAAAGATTTACTACAGGTCCTTCATGTAGTATATTTAGTCAGATTAGGTACCCTCATGTTGTTCCAGTTGCTTGGAAATGCCCAAAACATTTGTCATAAGCTCACTTGGAGACTCAATTCCATTGTCTGATGATATTAAAAGTTGTACAACAGCACATACCTAAGGATATTAAAATCCCTATTGCAAAACTGCATCTCACCTGCTCCCTGTTTCTTGGCCCCATGAAAAGCGGAGAGATATTTCCATCAGAGTTTCCAGGAAACACTTATGATTGGTCTGTCACAAGCTATTACATCTTTAATTTCTAAACCAACCACACCCATGCATGACCTCACATCATATCCTCCTGGACTTAGGCAGAAGGCACAAGCCTCTGTTTGGCTTTAATTATTTTTATTTCTGCTTTCCCACAGGAAACTACTATGGCTTCTGTCCAGTACACATGTAAGTAAATGCATCATTATACCATTCCGGCTGATCGATGACCACTTAGATATATATCCGATATGCTCTAGTTCCTCCCCTGCCCCCCATTAATGCCATACATATCCCATACCATTTCTGCACCCCAGGGAGAGTGAGGTCTTCCAGCAGGGCACTTCAGAGTCTGTCATATCCTTTGGGATAGGTCCTAGGGCCTCCCCCATCGTCTAAGCTGAGGAAGTATCCCCCCATGTAGAATGGGCTCCAAAATCACTTCCTATGATAGGGCTAAGTACTGATCTATTATAAGAGGTCCAATAGATTCCCAAGGCCTCCTCACTCACACCCACAGTCTTTGGGTCTGTATGAGTATTATTTTGGTTACCCTGGTATCATTCTAGGGACAATGACTTCCTCCTTGTTCAGGTTAACTGTTTCTGTGGGTTTCACCAGCCTGGTCTTGACTGCTGTGCTCATTACTATTCCCTCTCTGAAACTAGATTCCATTTCAGTTCATTTCAGTTTTTAGTTGTTGGTGTATGCTTCTACTTCCATCAGCTTCTGGATGAAGGCTCTATGTTGGCATATAAGTTAGGCATCAATCTCAGTATCAGGGCAGGGCATTTCTGGTAGCCTCTCCACTGTTGCTTAGATTGTTAGTAGGAGTCATCCTTGTAGATCTCCAAACATTTCCCCAGTGCCTGATTTCTCCTTAAACCTATACTGGCTCTCTCTCTGATTGAATCTCTTATTTTGCCATCCTCCATTTTTCCTCCCACACAACCAGAAGCTTCTGTATGGCTAAGGACACAGTCAGCAATAAAAAATGACAGCCTACAAAACAGGAAAAGATATTCACCAACTCCATATCTGACAGATTGACTCATCTCCAGAACTTACAAAGAACTCAAGAAGCTAGTTTCCAAAACACCAAATAATCCAATTACAAAGTGTAGTACAGAAATAGAGAATTCTCAATAGAGGAATGTAAAATGGCTGAAAGAAAGCCATCAGGAGTTCTCAACATCCTTAGCCATCAGGGAAATACTAATCAAAACAACTTTTTGACTTTTAATATGGATGTCATATTGGTAAAATATTATAAAATAGAAAAAAGTTTCAGGGATAAAATGGAGGCTATTTTGTCCACACAAACAGATGGATGCATATTGTAATCACATAATAATCTAAATATTACACAAAACTAACTTTTCACTATAGGAATGTGTGGCCTCAACTTCACGACTATAGGCCACAATAACGAAGACCACTGGATGGCCCAGGAAGGAGAGGTTTTAGAGAGGCCCAAATCATCAAGGGACATTTTTTTTTGATGTTTAAAGACAGGGTTTATTTGTGGCTTAGGAGGATGTCCTGGAACTAGTTATTTAGACCAGGCTGGTCTTGAACTCAAAGAGATCTGCCTGCCTCTGCCTCCCGAGTGCTGGCATTAAAGGCATGCACCACCACTGCCCGGCTCATCAAGGGACATTTGATGTGTCTCTGTGTAGCTGGGATCTCAGTGCTTACTGAGAATGTATGAAGTGGACACAGAGAAGTTCCTCCCTTGTACAATAACACATATCGAATCCTGGCTTGTTATAATTTGCTTTACTGCTGAATCTCCCCAACAAAGAAAATGGGAAGCTCTTTTTTCTGCTTTCTCTTGTGAAACAATGTTGAATTTTTCATACCTGCCCTGGAATCAGCGCTCTCTGACCCATAGTCTTTAAACCACCATAGACTTCACTGACAGAAAACTCACCTCAATGCATGCTGATGTCCAAGGATATACAAAGGATATTGCTTTGGGGAGCATAATATCCAATCATAAGACTATTTCAGGCTCACGTGGCTTCTTGGACCCATGATATGGGTTCAAAGAATTGCACAATGTGTGTACAGTGACATATGCCTTGACAAACAGGTAGACACATGAAACAGAGAAATACAATAAAAAATTGGCACCCATGCTTACATAAAAGCACCAAGAATTGATAATTTTCTCTAGATTTCTAGTAGATTTCTTGGGTTAATATATTTTATAACTGAAGAAGTTTCCATTCCTTAAATCATGAGCCTACAGAGACAACTTGATTAATTTTGAGATTTTTCTTGAGAAAAAGACTACCCAATCTGTGGCAGAAGACATTATATATTCTTTGTATATATACTTCAGTCTATGAAACCACTACTGTTGACAATGTCCTTGATTCATATGGAAAAGATTAGAGGTCTCAATAGGAGATATTTCATGTCACATATCTGAAAATTTTACTTCTTTCTATATTTTGAGACAAAGTACTACCTGTTCTCACTGAATTATAGATTTCTATCCAGAGAATGGTAGTTTTATGTTTTCTGAACATTGGAGTATAATCTGTGTAAATCTCAGATTCTTTTTAATTTGTGTCAGTATGTGGTTTGTCCGAGTGATCTCATTGTTTGGTCTTTGAGCTTACATAGCTCTAATACAATATATGGCATCCTACATTCTAATGTGCAATCATGATTTTGGGTTGTCTTCTGTATTTTTGATGTGTGGAAGGATTTCTCCCTCCTTGCCCTTTCTTCTAATTTATTTATTCAAACATTAAAAAATTTTGGTGAGATAGTTGGGAAAATCTACCCCCTCTGTGGCAGCAGACATTATATAATCTTTCTGAATAAACCTCAGTCTATGAAACCATTATTGTTGACTATGTCTTTGATTCATATGGAGAAGCTTGGCGGTCCCAGCAGGAGACATTTTCATGTCAAGTGTCTGAAAAGATTACTTATCTCTACATTTTGAGACAACAGTCTTACCTGTTGCCACTAAAAATAGATATCTATTGAGACAATGGTAGTTTTATCTTTTATGATCTCTGGACTATAACCTTATTACTGCAAGATTCTTTGTAATTTGTGTTGGAATGTGGTTTGTACAAGTGGTCACATTGTTCATTCTTTAAACTTCGATAGCTCTAATACTACATATGGCATCCTACATTATAATATGCAAGCATGATTTATGAATGTCTTCTGAATTTTTTGATGTGTAGATGGATTTATTTAGCCATTGCCTTTTCCTTGCCCTTTCCGTCGTCCTCCTGGGAGATACCTTGTTCAGCCTCGACATAGTATTATGGTGGCGGAAGAGTTTCATTGGTCCTGCCTCAACTAGATAATAGGTCTGACTTAGTATATTTTCTATAGTAGGCCTTACCAGCTCCAAGTAACAAATGAGAGGTTGGGGGAAGAGGAGATTGCAGGAGGAGAGGAGGGATGTTATAAGAATATGAAAATAAATACATAAAAAGAAAAAAACAATCACATGTCATTAACATCTCTTAATATCAGTGGACATCATATACTTAAAAAATACACAGGCTAATAGATTGTATAGCATTGAAAAGAGGATCTCTACTTCTGCTGCAAACACGAAACACAGCTCAACATAAAGACAGTCACTACCTCATATCAAAGCATTGGAAATAATTATCTAGTCAAATAGACATAAGAAATATTATGGCACTATAATGGCTCCCCAGTTGTCAGAATGGGGTCAGGGAGCTCCCACTAGGTCAGGTCAGCTCTTTCTGTGGGTTTCTCCAGCCTGGTATTGACCCATTTGCTCATCATACTACCATTTCTGAAACTGGATTCCAGGAGTTCAGGGCATTCTTTAGATTTGTGTGCATTCTTCTGCTCCAGTCATCTACTGGATGAAATCTCTAGGATGGCATATAAGGTAGTCATCAATCACATTACAGGGGAAATGATTTTAAAGTAGCCTCTCCACTATTGCTTAGATTGTTAGTTGGGATTATCATTGTGGATCCATGGACATTTGCCTAGTGCCGTATTTCTCTGTAAACCTATAGTTTATGCCTCTAGTAAGGTATCACTTTTCTTGCTCTCTTCTATTCTTCCCCTAATCAATATTTCTGATCGCTCATGTTCTCCTATCCCCTCCTCATCACCCCACCTCTTTCTTCTTCATTCCTCCTCTTTCCCCATGCTCCTAAATTATTCAGGAGATCTCGTGCCTTTCCCCTACTCTGAGGAACCATGTATGCCTTTTTCATAGACCTACTTGTTCTTAGGTTCTCTGGAGGTGTGGATTGTAGGCTAATTATTATTTACCCTAGGTCTAATATCCGTATATTATTGAGTAGATAACATGTTTTTTTTAACCTTTAACGGGTTAACTCACTCAGGATGCTTTCTTCTAGTTCCATCTATTTGTTTAATTGTTTCTTTTTTATGAGTAGTACTAAATTGATTAATTTTAACCACATTTTCTTTATTCATTCTTCAGTCGAGGAATGTCTTTTTTCCCCCAAGTTCTTGCTATTACAAATACAGCTGTTATGAACACAGCTGTATATGTGTCCATATGGTATGAATGTACATCATTTGGGTATGTATCAAAAAGTGGAAAATCTAGATTGTGTAGTAGACTGATCTCCAATTGTTACAAAAAATCCCATACTGGCTGCCAGAATGATTGCACAAGTTTTCACTCCCAGCAGCAACAGAGGAGTGTTCCCAGTTCTCCCCATCCTCTCTAGCATAAAATTTCAGTGGTGGATTTTCTGTAGCGATTTTGGCAGGTGTAAGGCGATATCTCAGAGGTGTTATGATTTACATTTCCCCAATGGCTAAATACATTGAGCAATTTCCTAGGTGTCTTTTAGACATTTTAGATTCCTCTGTTGACAAAACTAAATTTTCATAGGATCAAATACTTCGATCTGAATCCAAACAAAATGGAATACTTAGCAGAGTACTTGGAAGGTGGCATTGATTGAATTTGTGCAGCAAACCACTTTCTCAACATAATAATAGCACATACTCTCAGATCGACCTTTCAGTAATGGGGCATCCTGAAACTGGATGTAGATTCTGTAAGTTAAAAGACATAGTCAACAAGAAAAGACAGCAGCCCACAGAATAGGAAAACATCATCAACAACCCCAGATCTAGCCAAGGGCTGACTTCTGAAGTATACAAAGAACTGAAGATACTAGTCACCCAAACATGAAATAATACACTTAAAAAGTGGGTTACAGAACTAAACAGACAAAAAACCCAATAGGGTTTTACTTCTTATGGAAGTAAAAATCTACTAGTAAAAGACTTGGAGCAGGTTGTTCACAGCGAATATTTAGTGAGATTACATACCCTTAATTTGGTTAACTCTTCCAGTAGCTTGGACATGCCCAAACCATTTGTCATAGGCTCATTTGGAGAGTTAAGTCCATTATATGGTTACATTTAAAGTTGTAAAATGGCACACACCTTAGGATATTAAAATCTGAAAGTGCAAACTCCATCTCAGTTGGTCCCTGTTTCTAGAGCCCATGAGATTGGCAGAGAGATTTTTGTCACAGTTGCCAGGAAAATCTGTCTGTCACAATTTATTACATCTTCTAATGCTATACCACCCTCACCGACTCATGACCTCACAATATAACCTCTAGAACTTAGGCAGAAGGCAGAAGTCTCTCTCTGGCTTTAACTATTTGTATTTCTGCTTCCCCACACTAACCAACTATGGCTTCAGTCCAGTACACATGTAAGCTAATGCATCATTATGCTATTCCACTTGATTGATGACCACTTAGATATATCCCACTTTCTGCAGTTCCCAAAATGGAGACAACCCTAAGTTTCTTGTACATTTTTGTGAAGGTTTAAAGCCTCCTGGTGTTTCACTCATACATTTTGGTACATTAATTGTTGTAGTTTTTAGCTTTTTTTCATTTTTTATTTAAATTAGAAGCAACATCGTTTTATATGTCAATCCCAGTTCCCCCTCTCTGCCCTCTTCCTCTGCCCCCCACTATCGCCCTACCTTACCCACAACATTTTGCTCCCTAGGGAGTGTGACGTCTTCCATGCGGGTGTACTGAATCTGTCATATCGTTTGGGATAAGACCTAGGCCCTCCCACTGTTGTCTTTGCTGAGGGAGTATCCCCCTATGTGAAATGGGTTCTCAAAGTCCATTGCTATGAAAGTTATAAGTTCTGATCTACTACAAGAGGCCACATAGATTTGAAGGCCACCTTACTGACACCCATATTCTTGGGTTCTGGATCACTTCCATGCTGTTTTCTCAGTAATCAGTCTGGAGGTCAAGAGGTCCTGCTTGTTCATGTCAGCTGTTTCTGTGGGTTTAGCCAGATGGGCCTTGACCCCTTTGATCATCGCTCCTCCTTCTCTGTAACTGGATTCTAGTTCCATTCAGTGTTTTTTTGTGGGTGGCTGCTTCTACTTCCCTCCTCTGCTGGTTGAAGGCTCTAGGATGGCATACAAGTTAGTCATCTTTATCAGGGGGAGGCTTTTACTGCAGTCTCTCCGTTGCTTAGATGGTTAGATGGTGTCTCTCTTGTAGATCTGCAGACCTTTCCCTAGCACCTAATTTCTCTTTAAACCTATACTGGATCCCTCTCCAATGGTATCTCTTATTTTGCTCTCCTCTATTTTCCCCGCTATACAACCAGAAGCTTCTTTAAGGCAAGGACACAGTGAGCAATACAAAATGGCAGCCCACATTTTGGGAAAAGATGTTCATCAACCCCAAATCTGACAGAGGGCTGATCTCCAAAATTTACAAAGAACTCAAGAAGCTAGTTCCCTAAACACCAAATAATTGGCTCCCTCTCTGATGGTATCTCTTATTTTGTTCTTCACTATTCTTTCCCCCTACAAAACCAGTTGCTTCTGTAAGGCAAAGAATACGGCAATACAAAATGGCAGCCCACAGAATCTGAAAAGATATTCACCAACCCCAAATGTGAGAGAGGGCTAATCTCCCAAATTTACAAAGAACTCAAGAAGCTAGGTTCCTACACACCAAAAAATCCAATAAAAATGTAGAGTGAAGAACTATATAGAGAATTCTCAAAAAGGAATGTAAAATTGCTGAAAGACACATAAAAAAGTGCTCAACATCCTTGGCCATTAGGTAAATGCACATCTAAACAAATTTTAGATTTTAATAATGATGTCATATTTGTAAAACATTATAATAATGGAAAGAACTTTCAGGAATCTTCTCTCTTCCTGTCTCTGTCTCCGTGTCTCTGTCTGTATCTCTCTGGCTCTGTCTCTGTCTCTGTAATCTGGGTGGTAGCCTGCAACTGTACTTGGTCTGGACTGCTCTTGACCGACTTTGTAGGTGGATGTTCGTGTGGCCCTCAGGCTAGCGAGTGTTTCTCATTTTCTCATCGTTGACTGTGGTCATAATGTATCCCTCTCTAGAACTCTGAGAATTTTGATGATGGGGTTGGAGCTTTGCTGGCTAAAGGGTCTACAATTTATGTTCCTCACAAAACCAAGGGATTCTTGTAAGTTCCAGGGAGCTGAAACGGATACATGCAAGCAGGTCCTATTCACTCCAAAGAAATATTATTCAGCCTTTCCCTGATACCAGACACCCTTCACTCATGTATTCCGGACCCCATAGGAACCCCCACCTCATCTTACAATCCTCCCCTCCAATACCTGGACTTAAGAAACAATGTATTTTTCCAAACTTAACTTTTTCTACTTCACAGCTGACATCTGCGCAAGTCTTAGAAGTACCAGAGAGATCCTCACCTCCAGGACTAGAGTGGAACAACCAGCTACTCCAGGATGATCCCACCCAGCTTTCTCAGGTCACCAAAGAAGGTCAATGCCCCCTAAATCAGCAGTAAGCAATCTTGAAACTTGAGGAAATTATTCCCTAACCAGCCACGTCTAACAACCAGCCTTTTAATAATCAGTGAAGATAGGAATGAAAGGTCCAGGCAACAGGCTGGCCTGTCCCAGTCACCTGTCAGGTTGCACTGAGGAGGAATTCTGGTGAGCCCAGGCATCCCTGCATAGTAAGTCTGAAGATGGTGAAAAGGACCCCTTTAAAAAGCAAACCCGGGCACACTCATGGTCTCTTGCCTTCTCTTTCTCTCATCATCCACTTCCCCACAGCTCTCTGATCTCTGCTCTTGCTCTTACCCACTTAGTCTCTTCTCCTGTCTCCACCAGTCTCCCCCTCCCGCCCTGTCTGAAACTCTGTGGTTCATGGACTCTCTATAGTTCATGTTCCATTGCTCAGGGTTCCAACTCCATAACAAGAATTCCCCTTCCTTGTAATCAGAAGACCAACACTGGACCTGAGAAAACCAGGGAGGCTCTCTGTGAGCTCCCTTCCCGCCCATTCTGGGGTGAGCAAGAACCAAGGAGATCTTTTTCTCAGACAGAGCAACCGGTGAGACACACCTTCTGGTCAGTATGTTTCACAAGGATGAGGTCCACCAAACACATGCGCTGAGTCACTTGTGTGTTTCCGTTTTAAGACTTAGGCAGTTTTTTTCCAGCTGCTTTTCGGGACCCCATCTTGCCTGGACTGTTCCAGCATTCTTTTTTTCTGAACTGTGGCCACCAGTTCAGGCCGACTCAGAGTTCTCAGATCGTCCTTACTGAGCCACTTTTGGTCTTGCCCATGGGAAATACATTTCATGTTAGGGGATCCTTCTAGTTACTTTTCCTGTGGAAAAAACTGCTCAATGACTTTTGTGGATGAATGTCATCTTCCCTAACAAGGAAAACAATGGACTAAGAAAGTGAAAACACTAACAATACTCAACAAAAGGTGAGTATTCCATGGTTAGCTGCTTCCAACAAGGTTTACATTCCGTTTATTAGACTAGAATGAGTGATCATTGGACTGTAGCTACTTGTTTGCATGAGATGACTTCAGCTGTGGGACAGAGTTCATTAGGCAGAGATGGCATCCTCATGGAGTGGGGGGAATATGCAGAGCTGTACATGGTCTGCACTGGTCTCAGCCTACACCAAGCCTTTGTCTGTCTGTCTCTGCCTCTGTGTCTCTGTCTCTATGTCTCATTTTCACTCACTGTCTTTCAGTCTCTCTGTCTTTGTCACTGGAGCCTAGGTGAAAACATGAAGTTGTACCTGTAAGGGACTGGTCCATGCTTAAATTGAGGCCTGATCTGTATGTCTGTCTTTGTCTCTGTCTCTCTGTCTCAATCAGTAAGTCTCTGTCTCTCACTGTTGCTGTGTCTCTGTCTCTGCAGCCTGGATTACAGCCTGCAGCTTTACCTGGTCTGGTCTGTCTGTCTCTCTATCTCTCTGTATCTCAGGGTCTCCATCTCTATCTCTGTAACTTGGGAGGGATCCCAGACCTGTACCTGGACTGGTCTTGACAGGCCTCATCCTGCCTTGTGGGTGGCTTTGCCTATGGCTTGTGGCTCCCGAGTCTCTACTCTTCTCATCACTGAAGCTGGTGAAATTTTCTCCCTCTCTCTCAAGAACATTGATGCTTTGGTATATGACAGGGATAAGGCTTTGCTGGATTTGATTCAAGTGGACCTGCTCTCAGGGATAGGGATTGTAAGGCTGACCTTCCAGAGAGGATGAAACACATCTCAGATTTCTCCCTTTCTTATCCTGTTAGTGGTTACAGTCTCCGAACGAGTTGATAAAATTCCCATAACTATTTGTCTGATTCTGAAAGAGTACCAAACTACATGTTAAACCACTGCAAGATAGCAAAATTAAGATGCATTTCATTGTCCTAAAGACATCTGACACTTTCAAAAAAAATTGATGCTTTTCAGCCAAGTGGTTTCTACCATTAATCCATTGCTAATATGTCTAAAATTTATGTTTTTCTCAAATCCAAAGGATTCGTGTAAGTTCCAGAGAGCCTACTCAGACCCATGCAAACAGTTCCCAAGAGTCACTCTAAATAAATAGGATACAGACATTTCCTTTTGCCAGACTCCCTTCCTTCCTCCTCATCTTGGGACCCCTCAGGAACAACCCTCACACATTACCATTTTCCCCTCCACTACCAGGACTGAAGAAACATTGGTTTTTAAACTGAACCTATTCATTTTACACTGCTGACATCTGGCCTGGCCTAAGAGGCTCCAGACAATTCCACAGATCCTGAACTGGGGCAGAGCCAGCAAATATTACAGGATCTGGCAGCAACACAGAATGTCACCCACAAAGAGGTTCAACGCCAAAGATGGCTAAACGCCCCCCCCACACACACACACACATACATGAGCAGGAAGCAGGGTCCAGAACTCCAGGTTCTTATTCCCTAACCTGCCACATCTAACACCACACTTTCTAATCATCAGTGAAGCAGGAAATCAAAGGTCCAGGCATCAGTCTGTCCTGCCCCGTCACCTGGCAGGATGCACTCAAGAGGTAGTCTGGTCAGCCCAGGCAGGGTTTCTTGGGTAGTAAGTCTATAGACAGGTGTAAAGGGCCCCTTTAAAAGACAGACCCTAGCCCACTCATACTCTCTCTCTCTCTCTCTCTCTCTGTCTTGCTCCCTTTCTTTCTCTCTCTCACCTTCACCTTCCTCCCTGCTCTCTGCTCTTCTTCTTAGCCTCTTTGTAACCTCATGGGTCTCCCCACTCTCCCTCTCCTGCCCTGTCAGAAAGTCTATGGTTCATGGACTCTCTCTGGTTCATATTCCATCACTCATGGTTCTGTCTCCATAGCAAGCTTTCCCCTTCCATGTAAACAAAAGAACAACACTGGAGCAATGAAAACCAAGGAGGCTCACTCTGTGACCTCTCTCCCCGCCCACGCTTGGCTGAGCAGGTAACAGTAGAGATCTTTTTCTGGGAATGACCACCCAGTGAGACACCCCTTCAGGTCAGTGTGTTTCCCAATGATGAGGTCCACCACTGCATTGTCTGAGTCAAAAGTGTCTTTCAGCTTTAAGCCTTCAGAGGGTTCTTCCCATTGTTTTTATGATGACAGTGTTCTCTGGACTTTTCTGGCATTTTTTGTTCCCCCTTGACCAAGAGTACAAGCTGACTCCAAATTCTGAGATCGTCCATACTGAGCCCGCTTCGGCATCACCGATGGGAAATACATCTTTTTGTAACTCAACTGATTCCTCCCTCCACAAACAACTCTGAAGTCTTAGACTACAGGAACTATATCCTCTCTCTTGAGAAAATTGTTGCTGAATCAATTTTTTTCTATGTAACTTGGAGATATCCTATTCTCCCTTTTTAACAACAGAATAAAGGCTAACCTTCTGTTGCTGATAAATTAGTTCCCTGAATTCCCAGAATACAGAGTCAGAAAGGTAGTGTATACTAGGGGATTATAGGTGACAATGGATGATAAGTAAGTAGGTAGAAAGGCATTTATGAAAAAAGAAACTTGAAGATGGAGGTTTCTGTCCCACCTAGTTACATTGCCTCTTTGTCCCAAACAAACAAACACATGTTATATTATTAATCTGTTTCTCTATGGTTAGATCTTATCATTGGCTAGCTCTGTTTTAATGATTAGCCCATTTCTATTCATCTATACATTGCCATGATTCTGTGGCTTATCCTTTTTCTGGCATGTTGTTGCCTCAGCACCATGGCATGTCTTCACAGGCTCTAAATCCCTTCTTCTCCCCTGACTAATTCTGGGCTGGGAGCATTGCCTCTATTCCTACCTGGCTACTTGGTAATCAGAGTTTTGTTCACCACCCACTAAGAGAAATATATATATATATATATATATATATATATATATATATATATAGAAATACATACCCCATCATCTCCTCTTACCTGTCTAGAAAATATTTTTTTCTTTTCTTTCCATCTTTAACACATTTTTATTTAAATAATAAACTATCTTATTTTACATACCAATCCCATCCCTTCTCCCTTACATGCTTACATGCCCCCCAAAACCCCCACTCCATCCACCATCCTCTCCACTGAGATGGTGAGAACTTCATGGGAGATCATCAAAGTCTGTCACATCATATGGGACAAATCTTAGGCCCTCCCCCGAGTATCTAGACTGAGAGAGAAGACCTCCATATGGAAGAGGCTCCCAAAGTCCTTGGGACTTTATTCATGTGCCTTGAATAAATACTAGTTCCACTGCCAGAGGCCCATAGAGTGCCATCGTCACCCAAATGACACACAGAATAGGAAGGGCTGATTTGGTACTACGATGGTTCCCCAGTTGTGGGAATGGGGTACATGAGCTCCTACATGGTCAGGTCAGCTAATTCTATGGGTTTCTCCAGCCTGGTATAGATCCATTTGCTCCTCATTCTCCCCTTTCTGAAGCTGGATTCCAGGAGTTCAGGTGATTGTTTATCTTACGAGTATTCTTCTGCATGAAGGTTTTAGGGTGGCTTATAAGGTTGTTATCAACCACATTATAGGCAAAGTGCATTTATGGTAGCCTCTCCACTATTGCTTAGATTGTTAGTTTGGATTATCCTTTTGGATTCCTGGACATTTGCCTAGCGCCATATTTCCCTTTAAACCTATAAATTATGCCTCCGTTAAGTTATGGTTTTTATTGCACTCATCTATTCTTCCTCCTAATCAATCTTCCTGATCCCTCATGTTCTCCTATCCCCTCCTCATCACCACGCCTCTTTCTCCTACCTACCTCCTCTTTCCCCATGCTTCAGGAGATCTTTGACCTTTCCCTTACTCTAAGGAAACATGTATGTCTCTCTTAGGGTCCTACTTGTTCCTAGGATCTCTGGAATTTTGGATTGTAGACTAGTTACTATTTGCTCTATGTCTAATAGTCATACATTAGTGAGTACTTAACCTGTTAGTCTGTCAGTTTATAGGTTACCTCACTCAGAATGGTTTATTCTAAGTCCATTCATTTGTTTCATTGTTTTCTTTTTGCTGATTAGTACTCCAGTGATTAATTATATTACATTTTCTATATTCATTCTTTAGTCATAGGATAACTTGGTTGTTTCCAGGTTCTTGATATTACAAATACTGCTGTTGTGATCATGGCTGTACAGATGTCCATATTGTATGAATTACATCCTTTGGTTATATGCCATTGAGTGTAATGGCTAGATGGAGAAGTAGACTGATATCCAATTTTCAAAAACCTTGGATTCTTAATGCCAGAGTATTTGTACAAATTTTCATTGCCAGCAGCAACAGAGAAGTGTTCTCCTATCTATACATCGTCTCGAGCATAAACATTCCATGGTGTTTTTTTTCTGTAGCCATTCTAGCAACTGTGAGATGATACCTCAGGGTTGTTATGATTTCAATTCCGTAATGGCTATGAATGTTATATGTCTTTTAGCCATTTTAGTTTCCTCTATTTACCAAACTAATATCCCAGTGGATCAAAGACTTCAATATAAATCCCGCCAGAGTGAATCTCTTAGTAGAGTAATGGGAAGGTAGCACTGAATGAATTTGTGCAGCAAACCACTTCCTGAAGATAACAAAAGTAGCACAAACACTCAGATTGAAAATTAAGTAATGGGGCTTCCTGAAACTGAGAAGGTTAGTTAAATCAAAAGACACAGTCAACACGACAGGACAGCAGCCCACAGAATAAGAAAAGATCTTCACCAACCCCATATTTAAATGATTTGAAATATATACAAAGAACTGAAGAAACTAGTCACCAAAACACAAAATAATCCAATTCAATTATGAGATAAAGAACTAAAAAAATGCATTATAGGGTTTTACTTTTATGGAAGAGATAATCTCCTCATAAAATACTTGGACCAGGTTCTTCACAGAATACATTTAGTGAGATTAGTTGCCCTCATGTTGGTCAATTGGTCCATTTGCTTGAAATACCCAAAACTTTGGTCATAGGCTCATTTGGAGACTCACCTTTATTATCTGGTGTCATTAAAAGTTGTAAAATTGCACATACCTTAGGACATTAAAATCCCAGAGTGCAAATCAGCATCTCATTTCCTCCCTGTTTCTTGGGCCCATGATATGTGCAGAGAGACTTTTTCACAGTTGCCAGGAAACACATATATTCTGTCTGTCACTATCTTTACATCTTCAAATTCTAAATCTACCACACCCACTCAAGACCTCACAATGTATCCTCCTGGACTTAGGTGGAAGGCACAAGTCTCTCTCTGGGTTTAACTATTTTTACTTCTGCTGACACAGAATAACCTACAGTATACATGTAAGTAAATGTATCATTATACTATTCCAGCTGATTGATGGCCATATAAGAACACAGCACATGCTGCATTTCTCAAAATGCAGAAAGCCCTTTGTTGCCTCGCTCAGAGTTTGTTATGTTAGTTGCTGCAATTTTTAGATTTTTTTCCTCAATTATTTAAATTTAAATTAGAAACAAGATTGTTTTACATGTCAATTCCTTTTCCCTCTCCCTCCACTACTCCCCTGACCTATACTATGCCCTAACTATCCCATACAATTTTAGTACACCAGGGGTAGTGAGGTCTTCCATGGGGGGGGTTCATCAGAGTTTGTCGTATCCTTTGGGATAGGTCCTAGGCCCTTCCATGTAGTCTAGACTGAGGAAGTATCCCCCTATGTGGGGTGGGCTCTGAAAGTCAATTCCTATGCTAGGGATAAGTATTGACCTACTCCAAGAGCCCCCATAGATTTCCAAGGCCACCTAACTGACACCCACATTCATGGGGACTAGTTCAGTTCCATGCTGGTTTCCCAGTAATCAGTCTGGGCGCCAAAGCTCTCCCATGTTCAGGTCAGCTGTTTCTGTAGTTTTCACCAGACTAATCTTGACCACATTGCTCATCACTCATCCTTCTCTGTAACTGGATTCCAGTTCAGATCAATGTTTAGTTGCTTCTACTACCATCAGCTGCTTCTATTTCCATCAGTTGCTAGATGAAGACTCTAGGATGGCATAAAGTTAGTCATCAATCTAAATTGGCTGAAAGATACATTAAAAAGTTCTCAAACAAGGAATTGCAAATCAAAATAACTTTTTATTTTTAATAAGGATGCCATATTCATAAAACATTATAATAATGGAAAGAGCAATGAGGGATAAAATGGAGGATTTTTTTTCATCCACTCAAACAGAAGGAAGAATATTATAATCACATAATAATGTAAAAATTATATAAAACTAACTTTTCTCAATAGAAGTCTGTGGCCTCAACTTAAAGTGTAGATGCCACAAAACACAGATAGTTTGAGATCACAAGAAGGATAAAAAATTGACATCCATACTCTCACATATTCCATTGTAAAACATCAAGAAGTGATACTTTTCTCCAGATTCATATTAGATTTCTTTGGGGAATAGATTTTATAGCTCAAGAATTTTCCATTTTCTAAGTCATGAGCCTACAAAGGCAACTTGATTAGTTTTGAGATACCTGGAAAGATACCATCCCCTCTGTGGCAGGAGTATTTATACATTCTCACTTTATAAACCTCAGTCTATGAGGATACTATTGTTGACAATACCCTTGATTTATACACAGCACTCGGGAGATAGAGGCAGGTAGATCTCTGTGAGTTTGACACTACCCTGGTTTACAAGAACAAGTTCCAGGCTAGCCTCAAAAGCCACAGAGAAACACTGTCTCAAAACTACAATAAAATAAAATAAGAAATAGCTTGAAACCTTACAGAATGGATGTAACAATCGAAATCTCAAGTTTACATGGATGTTTCTGAGGTTTAATTTATTACTCCAAGTTTACTTCTTAAGAAAGAGGATATCCACCAATTAAAGATACCTACCAATAACTCTGCTAAGATTTTCAGTGTATCTGGATTTATATTGAATCTGTGATCCTTTGAAACTTTAGTTTGCTCATTAGAGGAACCTAAAATGGTTAAAAGACACATAAGAAATTGCAGAACATCCATAGCCATCAGCGAAATGTAAAACATAAAAACTCTGATACACCATCTTAAACCTGCCACACTGGCTACAGACAAAACAAACAAAACAAACAAACAAACAAATAAACAAAAAACACCACAAACAATTTATGCTTGAGAGTATGTATAGAAAGTTGAACCTTTCTCTGTTGATGCTGGGAGTGAAAACTCGTACAACCATTTTGCCAGGCAGTAAGGAAGGTTTTCTGAAAATTGTGATTCAGTCCTCTTCAGCTTTTAGCCTTTCCATTCTTTGGCATGTCCCAAGGGATGTACATTCATACAACATGGACATCCATACAGCTATATTCATAAAAGCATTATTTGTAATATCAAGGACCTGTAATCAACCAAGATGTCCCTCGACTAAAGATTTTATAAAGAAAATGTGATAAAATTCATCATTGGAATAATACTCAGTGGAAAAAAAACAATGAAACAAATAGATTTAACTAGAAGAAACCATCCTCAATAAGGCAACCCATACACAGAAAGACAAACATATGGTTTACTCACTAATGTACGGATATTAGACATAGAGCAAATGATGAGTAATCTACTATCCAAACTTTCAGAGAAGCTAGGAACAATTAGGACCCTAAGAGAGACATACATGCTTCCTCGGAGTAGGGGAAAGGCACAAGATCTCCTGTAAAATTTGGGTGCATGGGGAAGGATGAGGTAGGTAAGAGACAGAGGACGGGATTGGAGAACATGAGGAAACATGAGGATTAATTAGTGGGATGAATGGATAAGAGCAAGAAAAGAGATACCTTAATAGAGAAATAAATTACAGGTTTAAAGATAAATATGGCACTATGGAAATGTCCAGGAATCCACAAGGTTAATCCTACCCAACAATCTAGGCAGCAGTGGAAAAGCTACCTTAAATGCATTTCCCCTGTTATGTGATAGATGACTACCTTATAGGCCATCCTAGAGCCTTCATCCAGTACCTGATGGAAGCAGAAAAATACACAAAAAGCTAAGGAATGTCCTAAACTCCTGAAATTCAGTTTCAGAAAGGGAAGACAGATAAGCAAATGGGACAGTACCATGCTGGAAAAACCCACATAACGAGATGACCAGACAAAGTGGAAGCTCCCGGACACCATTCTGACAATTGGGGTACCATCATATTACCATAGTATTTCTTATGTCAGTTTGATTGGAAAACTATTTCCCAAACTTTTTCTATGAGTTAGTAAGTGCATTTAATGTTGAGCTGTGTTACATGTTTGCAGCAGAGAGAGAGTTCCTCATTTCATACACAATCTTTTAGCCTGTCTTTTTATCAGTATATTACATCCACTGATATAAAGAGGTATTAATGACCTATGATGGTTAATTATTTTTCTTTTCTGTCAATTTATTCTTATATTCCAATTCAATCCCTCCTCTTCTTCTGCTACTCCTTCTTGCCCCTCAAATCTCATTTGTACATTGGAGCTAGTAAGGCCTCCCCTAGGAAATCCTACCCAACTACATAGCTTCTCTTGTAGGAGACAG
>NW_023277199.1:21318-22782 GCF_003668045.3 Cricetulus griseus | reverse complement strand
AAGTAGGTCATATGCTGAGTTTGGTGTCACACATCTCTAATCCCAGTACTTGGGAGGCAGAACGAGGCAAATCTAGGACAGCCTGATCTACATAGAGAGTTCCAGGTCAGCCATGGTGCTAGGAAGCAGCTAGCTGCAAATGGCCCTTCTCACGCTCTTCCCTGCTGCCTAGCATCTCTGATTGCACTTTCACTTGGTGATAAAACTTCCTCCCAATTCATTACTTTGTCTCTGAATTATTTCCTTGGCAAGAACCTAAAATTCCAGGCAGAGATCTTAAGCTCAAACGCTCTGTTTGCTTCCTCTCCAGCATTCAAAACAAGCCACAGCTTCACTGTAGAGAGGTGCATAACCTGTGAAGAACTTCCTGTTAGCCTACAGTATTATTCACAAGCCAAGAAAATAGGGCTGGGGGCTGGTTCTGTTAGGAACGTGCTTGTTGCACAGCTTGAGGACAGGAGTTCAAATCCCAGGCACCCATATAAGAAGTTAGGTACTACAGTGCTTGACTGCAATCCCAGCTCTGAGGAGACAAGATAGGATGATCTCTGGGACTCAGTGACCAAGTGGTCGGGTCAAATCTGTAATCAGTGAGTTCCAAGTTGAGTGAGAAACCCTGCCTTTGGACAAAAAGTCAAAAAGTGATTGAGAAAAACATGCAGTGTCAACCTCTACCTACACACACACATGCATGAATATACACACTAACACATGCACACATAAATAAATGCAATGAAGACAGATAACCAAGTCATGGCACTAAAGAGACCGCATTCACCAGCAACACAAGCAGAGAGCTTCCTCTCTCGTTCTGCACCAGTCTAAAGTACAAGATGCTTCTATTCCCAAACACAAACAGGAGGGACCAAAGTCAGGAATCTTCCAAGAACTTTGGATTGTCCCTTCCTACAGAGAAAGCCAGTTATAAAATTTCCTAGACCATTTCAGAGTTAAATAGCATGGCTAGCCCATGAGTAAAGCTAGTCATGTTTATTATAGAAACAGGCTAAGAAACTAGGATTTTAATAGCTCAAACACAGCCCTGTAATTTCATTATGCATTTTCCATTTTTGACAAAGTAAGTGGAATTATAAAGAGTACCCACAGCATTGTAGGGGAAGAAAAATCAAAGTATTATAATGTAGTTACATTATCTGGTGTGAAACGGACATCAAATGTAATAAGTATATTGTTCACCCCTGTTTTAAATATTGTATTTAATTTAGGATACATAGAACACTGCCAACCATTTACAAAGTGGTTAGGCTTTAAATGTAAACTGTTCCCCACAGATTCACATATCTAATGACTTGTCCTCAGCAAGTGGCACTGTTTTCAGAAGCTGTGGAATCGTTAGGAGGTGGGGACCTAACTGGAGGAAGTCAGTCTCTGGGGATGGGATCTTAAGATTTGCAGCCCTGCTCTTTGTCAAGATTATACAAATGCAGCCAAGTTCCCATCACT
>NW_023277199.1:11293-17302 GCF_003668045.3 Cricetulus griseus | reverse complement strand
AGGCTGGTCTTGAACTCACAGAGATCCACCTACCTCTGCCTCCTGAGTGCTAGGATTATAGGCTTGTGCCACCAACCCCCAGGTGAAAAGACAAATTTCTAAGGAATTGGCTGGGCAGATAAATATTGGCACCCTTTCATATATCTGCAAGGATTCTAGGTTACTGCTTGAATTGCCTCTGGAAACTGTGCAAATATTTGTGAGTCTAGTGAAGCAGAGCAAGCAGAACTAAGAGGTGGACAACAGCCTTGTCTACACAGCAAGTTGCCAAGGCTACAGAAACACCTTGTCTCTAATATAATATCCCCACCTTGTCCGAATAAGTGTCCTTTGCCCTTATTTTAATCTGTAGTTTTAGACGTTGGCCAGTAGGTGTGAGTCTTGTTACACTGACTGACTGAAATGTCTAGTATTCAGATTTTTGTGGAGTTCCAGGGCAGCCTTGACTGTTACACAGAGAAAAGCAAAAGTCACACACAAAGTAATGTCTCTCAAGTGCTGGATCACAGCTGTCCAAGGGAATAAAAGTCCTTGTGGCCTCCATTCTGATAGTGAAGCTCTGTTCAGCACCCAATATCCAAGTACAGTTTTGTGAGTCAAAGCGCTGCCAGCCTTCTGTGGGTCATTTTGTTCAGGTCCATTCCAAACAGCCTGTGGACAAACATGGGTCTATTACTATGGTGACTATAAAGACAGCATCATGGTACCCTGCCTTTTAGCCTCTTTTCCTTCCTTCCTTTCTTGTTTTTCAAGATTTATTATGTATACATTGTTCTGCCTACATGCCAGAAGAGGGCACCAGATTGAATTGTAGGTTGTGAGCCACCATATGGTTGCTGGGAATTGAACTCAGGACCCCTGGAAGAGCAGTCAGTGCTCTTAACCTCTGAGCCATCTCTCTAGCCACACACAATATTTTACAAATATTGTTTTTATTAGTTCTGTATGGAGTACTTCCTGCTCTTGCAAAGGGCCAGAGTTCAGTTATACATACAACCATTTTTAACTCAGGTCCAAGGGATCAGCTGTTCTTTACTGGCAAATATCAGTTGAATGCATGTGGACACATACATACATACATACATACAAACGTACACACACACACACACACACACACACACACACACACACACATTTTCCCAAAAGGGTTTATCTGTGTAACCTTCCCTGTCCTGGAACTCTATCTGTAAACCAGGCTTGCATTGAACTCCCAGAGATCTGTCTGCCTCTGCCTCCCAAGTGCTGGGATTACAGGGTTGCACCACCAATGCCCAGTCTGCTGCCAGTGTTTTTAACTACTGAGTCATCACTCTAGACACAACAATACAAATCTTAAGGGCAAGTGCAATGGAGATAAACAAGGATAAGGGCTTTTTCTGTCTTGTTTGGTACCAGGAGAGCAGTGATCTTAAAGTGTTCTCACACTTGAAGAAGTACTATCTGCGAGAACCTAGTGATGGCTCTGCGTCTTTTTGACTCAAGATCAGAAAGTTCAAAACTCTCCTTAGTCTTCCAAGGTTAAAGTCATAAGGTCTAAGGCATGGCTACTATAAGATGTTTGATCTTAATCTTGAATGTCTTACCTAAATAACTACAGACTTGGTCTAAGGTGTGGTTACTCTTGACCTTCAAGGCCCATTAGGAGAAGTTGAGTCTCAGGTGTGGTTATCAAATGTTTGGTGGATTAACGTGGAAAGTGTGTGTGTTCCTTATTCATGATAAAGAAGTCTTTTTTGACATGTTCTCCTTTTGGTTGGGGTACCTAAGAATGTTGAAGATTATACTTGGGAAGTCCAGTATTCACGCACTGGATTGCCCTCTTGACTCTATCCTTTGTCTCTTTTTCTTAAGGGTCTTTACCTGCCATTTCTCAATCTATTCTTCCCCCTCAGGTATGAACCTGGCAAGTTGGCTGGATCCCACTGAAGCCTAACACGGATTGATAATGACAACTGTGCAATTTAGAAACACAGGTAAATGCAAAAACACCAGCCTTGATAGCCAGTGCCTTCATCTGCTGTGCCGCCAACTTTTGGACCCCTGCTATCAAATCTCTCTCTCTCTCTCTCTTTCTCTCTCTCTTTCTCTGTGTACACCAGGCTGGGCTCGAACTTGCAGAGATCAGCCAGCCTCTGCCTCCCGAGTGCTGGGACTAAAGGCATGCACCACCAACACCTGGCCTCTTTTATCTAATTTTTAAAATTATTTTTTATTGGGTTGGAGAGATGGTTCAGCTATTAAGAACACGGGGATCTCTTGCAGAGGACCCAGGGTTCAATTTCCAATACTCACATGGCAGCTCATAGCTGTTATGGGATATTAGTTGAATATGTGTTACATTCTTTTATGTTGCCTTTGTTTAACCCTGTGAAGTTGTGTTACTTTCCCAGCTCAACACACCTGATTGGTCTAATAAAGAGCTGAACTGTCAATAGCTAGGCAGGAGAGAGGGATAGACAGGGCTGGTGGGCAGAGAGAATAAATAGAAGAAGAGAGAGAGGAAAAGGGAAGGAGGAGAAAAGGAGGAAAGAGAACACCAGGGGGCAGCCAAACATCTGCCAACAGAGTAAGAAGGAAAGAAAGAGATAGAGAATAGAGAAGGGTAAAAGCCCAGAGGCACAAGGTAGATGGGATTTTTTCAAAAAAGATTTGTTTCTTTATTTTGTGTATAGCATTCTTCCTGCATATGTGCCTGCCCTGCATAATAGGAGAGGGCACTGGAACACATTACAGATGGCTGTGAGCCACCATGTGGTTGCTGGGAATTGAACTCAGGAACTCTGAAGAACAGCCAGTGCTCTTAACCTCTGAGCCAGTCCCTCTAGACTGAATAACTATGCACAACCATCTGCAACTCCAGTTCCAAGGGACCCAGCACCCTCACTCAGACATACATTCATGCAAAACACCAATGCTCATGAAATACAAAATACATAACATTTCAGCTGGGCGGTGGTGTCACATGACTTTTAAACCCAGCACTTGGGAAGCAGAGGCAGGCAGATCTCCTTGAGTTCAAGTTCAGCCTTGTCTACAGATCCATGATAGCTAGGGCTACACAGAGAAGTCCTGTTGGGGACCTCTTTGGGGGTATGCTGTTCTTCTAGCAACTAAATGTGACCCACAGTGCCCTTAGGATCCACTGTCTGTCTCATGACTAGGTGTTTACTTCCTAGTTCCCTCCTTCCACCTAGGTCTGTGTGCAAGAATGTAAATTATCCACACATTGAGGGGGGCTTGGGGGCATGAGCTTGATCTGAGTAAATTTACACTGTGACTGCTGTTAGTATATAAACCTACTTCCCTTTGAAATAAACTGCCTTCTCCTTGCAAGAGAGACCATCTGTGTTGTCTTTATCTAATCCTCAGATTCCCTTGCCAGAACCCATGAGAAGGTTGTAGCACTGGACATTATGACAACTGGAGGTCCCACAGGTCTGACCAAGATTTGAGAAAGAAGGGCAGACACTAAAGGATCAACCGGGAAGACTTGCCAGCATTAAGGTAAGGAACGAGTGTATGGAAGATGGGTGCAGCTAGTTCTTACTCTCTTATGGGGAACCAATTGGTCCAATTGTCCAATAAGCAGGGCACCAGTATTAAGTACAAGACAGCAACAGACTTTTTAAAAACTGTACATGAGGTCAGCCCTTGGTTTTTAATCTCTGGTGACCTTAGTATTGTTGATGGGGAGCAGGTGAGGATAGACCTGCAAAGGACATTACACAGAGATGGGCCGAATGCCATACCAACTGTTACTTTTTCTCTGTGCCCTCTTGTCAAAGAAGCACTTCTTAGTAATATTGTGGAAGTGAAAAAGCAGGTTGAGGAAGCCAAGGCTGCCTTGACAGAGGCTCAGAACCAAGAATCTTAGGTCACTTCAAGCTTCTAATGACACTTCCTTTGGGTCCTCTCCCTCGTCTTCAGGGCATGAGACTAAGGAAAGTGAAGAACTTGAAAGTGACATTAAATTATAACACAAGGTAAAGAAAATGTTCCCTGAGCCTTGACCTCCTGCTCATAATTCTAGTGCTCTCTGGTTTGCATTGGCCTTTCCTGAAGAGCAGAGGGGCCCAGTGATGTTCCCAATCATAGAGACAGTTACTTCCCAAGGCCAGAATCAGAGAGAGCATTCCCCTCTTAATGATAAGGATATTAAACACCTGAAAGAGGCAGTTAAGGCTTACAGGTCTCATGTCTGTTTTATTACTCTGACCATTTTTTAATTCTTTGTGGCCTTGAATTGCATGCTCAGTGATTGGCAACAATTATGTCCAGCTGTGCAGTCCAGGGGAGATTATTTGATTTAGAGAGGTGAATTCCAACAGCTATGTCACCTAATGGTACAGCGCAACATGGCTGTCGGTTTCCCTGAAAAGAACTCCTTACAGAAATGCTTACTAGTACGGGAGCCTATGCAGAGCTAGGTCAGCAAATTCTTTATGATCCAGCTGTATATGCACAGATTTCAGCAGCTGCTTTCAGGGCGTATATTTGGGGATACCTATAATGTCATGTCTATAGTTAGACAACTAGTTTTAAAAAATGCCAACAAGTATTGTAAAGAGGTTTTACCACCTCACACGGCCAAAAGTCTCAATGATTACATTCGCATTTGTAGAGATATAGATGGACACCACGTTATGGGACAAGTTATTGCTTCTGCTATGCAGGGAAATAAGGTCAGTGAGGGAGCCAAACCTAAGACATGCATGGTTGTGGCAAATGGGGTGCACCCTTAAAAGATTAGTCTTTGGCTGGACAACCTTCAAACTTTAAATGTTTTTCAGAGGTTTCTGGGTGATATTAATTGGATCAGACCTAGTTTAAAAATTACTACTGTTGCGATTCTGCAGCTGAGGCAGCAGTGGAGGGGGAGGAGGAAGGCGGCGGCTTGCCCAGAGTCTGGCTCCCGTGTCATTTCGTACCTGGAGAGAGCCAGCAAGGGACCTGAGGTGTGGCATGCCACGGGTAGAGGCCTGCTGAAAATGACTGAGTATAAACTTGTGGTAGTTGGAGCTGATGGTGTAGGCAAGACTGCCTTGACGATACAGCTAATTCAGTATCACTTTGTGGATGTATATGATCCTACGATAGAGGACTCCTACAGGAAACAAGTAGAAATTGATGGAGAAATATGTCACTTGGACATTCTCGACACAGCAGGTCAAGAGGAGTACAGTGCAATGAGGGACCAGTACATGAGGACTGGGGAGGGATTTCTTTGTGTATTTGCCATGAATAATACTAAATCATTTGAAGCTATTCACCATTATAGAGAACAAATTAAAAGAGTCAAAGACTCTGAAGATGTGCCTATGGTCCTAGTAGGGAATAAATGTGATTTGCCTTCTAGAACAGTAGACACAAAACAGGCTCAGGACTTAGCAGGAAGTTATGGGATTCCATTTATTGAAACCTCAGCAAAGACAAGACAGAGAGTGGAGGATGCTTTTTATACATTGGTGAGAGAGATCCGACAGTACAGATTGAAAAAAATTAGCAAAGAAGAAAAGATTAAAAAATGTGTGTGAAGATTAAAAAATGCACTGTAATGTAATCTGGGTGTTGATGATGCCTTCTATACATTAGTCCAAGAAATTCGAAATCATAAAGAAAAGATGAGCAAAGATGGTAAAAAGAAGAAAAAGAAGTCAAAGACAAAGTGTATAATTATGTAAATACAATTTGTACTTTTTTCTTAAGGCATACTCAAGTAAAAGTGGTAATTTTTGTGCATTACTCTAAATTATTAGCATTTGTTTTAGCATTACCTAATTCTATTTTTTTTCTGTTCGTGCAAACTTCAAGCTTTTATCTTAAATGCTTATTTCAAAATGACAGTGGAAACCTCTTTTCTCTAAGTGCCAGTATTCCCTGGGTTTTGGACTTCAACTAGCAATGCCTGTGGAAGAGACGAAAGACCTGAGACTGTCTTCCCGGGGTTTGGTGCATGCAGTTGATTACACGCTAATTCTCTTACCAGCTGTGAGCATTGTGTGACCCTGA
>NW_023277199.1:0-10793 GCF_003668045.3 Cricetulus griseus | reverse complement strand
TACAACTGTGCAATTTAGAAACACAGGTAAATGCAAAAACACCAGCCTTGATAGCCAGTGCCTTCATCTGCTGTGCCGCCAACTTTTGGACCCCTGCTATCAAATCTCTCTCTCTCTCTCTCTTTCTCTCTCTCTTTCTCTGTGTACACCAGGCTGGGCTCAAACTTGCAGAGATCAGCCAGCCTCTGCCTCCCGAGTGCTGGGACTAAAGGCATGCACCACCAACACCTGGCCTCTTTTATCTAATTTTTAAAATTATTTTTTATTGGGTTGGAGAGATGGTTCAGCTATTAAGAACACGGGGATCTCTTGCAGAGGACCCAGGGTTCAATTTCCAATACTCACATGGCAGCTCATAGCTGTTATGGGATATTAGTTGAATATGTGTTACATTCTTTTATGTTGCCTTTGTTTAACCCTGTGAAGTTGTGTTACTTTCCCAGCTCAACACACCTGATTGGTCTAATAAAGAGCTGAACTGTCAATAGCTAGGCAGGAGAGAGGGATAGACAGGGCTGGTGGGCAGAGAGAATAAATAGAAGAAGAGAGAGAGGAAAAGGGAAGGAGGAGAAAAGGAGGAAATAGAACACCAGGGGGCAGCCAAACATCTGCCAACAGAGTAAGAAGGAAAGAAAGAGATAGAGAATAGAGAAGGGTAAAAGCCCAGAGGCACAAGGTAGATGGGATTTTTTCAAAAAAGATTTGTTTCTTTATTTTGTGTATAGCATTCTTCCTGCATATGTGCCTGCCCTGCATAATAGGAGAGGGCACTGGAACACATTACAGATGGCTGTGAGCCACCATGTGGTTGCTGGGAATTGAACTCAGGAACTCTGAAGAACAGCCAGTGCTCTTAACCTCTGAGCCAGTCCCTCTAGACTGAATAACTATGCACAACCATCTGCAACTCCAGTTCCAAGGGACCCAGCACCCTCACTCAGACATACATTCATGCAAAACACCAATGCTCATGAAATACAAAATACATAACATTTCAGCTGGGCGGTGGTGTCACATGACTTTTAAACCCAGCACTTGGGAAGCAGAGGCAGGCAGATCTCCTTGAGTTCAAGTTCAGCCTTGTCTACAGATCCATGATAGCTAGGGCTACACAGAGAAGTCCTGTTGGGGACCTCTTTGGGGGTATGCTGTTCTTCTAGCAACTAAATGTGACCCACAGTGCCCTTAGGATCCACTGTCTGTCTCATGACTAGGTGTTTACTTCCTAGTTCCCTCCTTCCACCTAGGTCTGTGTGCAAGAATGTAAATTATCCACACATTGAGGGGGGCTTGGGGGCATGAGCTTGATCTGAGTAAATTTACACTGTGGCTGCTGTTAGTATATAAACCTACTTCCCTTTGAAATAAACTGCCTTCTCCTTGCAAGAGTGACCATCTGTGTTGTCTTTATCTAATCTTCAGATTCCCTTGCCAGAACCCATGAGAAGGTTGTAGCACTGGACATTATGACAACTGGAGGTCCCACAGGTCTGACCAAGATTTGAGAAAGAAGGGCAGACACTAAAGGATCAACCGGGAAGACTTGCCAGCATTAAGGTAAGGAACGAGTGTATGGAAGATGGGTGCAGCTAGTTCTTACTCTCTTATGGGGAACCAATTGGTCCAATTGTCCAATAAGCAGGGCACCAGTATTAAGTACAAGACAACAACAGACTTTTAAAAACTGTACATGAGGTCAGCCATGGTTTTTAATCTCTGGTGACCTTAGTATTGTTGATGGGGAGCAGGTGAGGATAGACCTGCAAAGGACATTACACAGAGATGGGCCGAATGCCATACCAACTGTTACTTTTTCTCTGTGCCCTCTTGTCAAAGAAGCACTTCTTAGTAATATTGTGGAAGTGAAAAAGCAGGTTGAGGAAGACAAGGCTGCTTTGACAGAGGCTCAGAACCAAGAGTCTGTGGTCACTTCAAGCTTCTAATGACACTTCCTTTGGGTCCTCTCCCTCGTCTTCAGGGCATGAGACTAAGGAAAGTGAAGAACTTGAAAGTGACATTAAATTATAACACAAGGTAAAGAAAATGTTCCCTGAGCCTTGACCTCCTGCTCATAATTCTAGTGCTCTCTGGTTTGCATTGGCCTTTCCTGAAGAGCAGAGGGGCCCAGTGATGTTCCCAATCATAGAGACAGTTACTTCCCAAGGCCAGAATCAGAGAGAGCATTCCCCTCTTAATGATAAGGATATTAAACACCTGAAAGAGGCAGTTAAGGCTTACAGGTCTCATGTCTGTTTTATTACTCTGACCATTTTTTAATTCTTTGTGGCCTTGAATTGCATGCTCAGTGATTGGCAACAATTATGTCCAGCTGTGCAGTCCAGGGGAGATTATTTGATTTAGAGAGGTGAATTCCAACAGCTATGTCACCTAATGGTACAGCGCAACATGGCTGTCGGTTTCCCTGAAAAGAACTCCTTACAGAAATGCTTACTAGTACGGGAGCCTATGCAGAGCTAGGTCAGCAAATTCTTTATGATCCAGCTGTATATGCACAGATTTCAGCAGCTGCTTTCAGGGCGTATATTTGGGGATACCTATAATGTCATGTCTATAGTTAGACAACTAGTTTTAAAAAATGCCAACAAGTATTGTAAAGAGGTTTTACCACCTCACACGGCCAAAAGTCTCAATGATTACATTCGCATTTGTAGAGATATAGATGGACACCACGTTATGGGACAAGTTATTGCTTCTGCTATGCAGGGAAATAAGGTCAGTGAGGGAGCCAAACCTAAGACATGCATGGTTGTGGCAAATGGGGTGCACCCTTAAAAGATTAGTCTTTGGCTGGACAACCTTCAAACTTTAAATGTTTTTCAGAGGTTTCTGGGTGATATTAATTGGATCAGACCTAGTTTAAAAATTACTACTGTTGCGATTCTGCAGCTGAGGCAGCAGTGGAGGGGGAGGAGGAAGGCGGCGGCTTGCCCAGAGTCTGGCTCCCGTGTCATTTCGTACCTGGAGAGAGCCAGCAAGGGACCTGAGGTGTGGCATGCCACGGGTAGAGGCCTGCTGAAAATGACTGAGTATAAACTTGTGGTAGTTGGAGCTGATGGTGTAGGCAAGACTGCCTTGACGATACAGCTAATTCAGTATCACTTTGTGGATGTATATGATCCTACGATAGAGGACTCCTACAGGAAACAAGTAGAAATTGATGGAGAAATATGTCACTTGGACATTCTCGACACAGCAGGTCAAGAGGAGTACAGTGCAATGAGGGACCAGTACATGAGGACTGGGGAGGGATTTCTTTGTGTATTTGCCATGAATAATACTAAATCATTTGAAGCTATTCACCATTATAGAGAACAAATTAAAAGAGTCAAAGACTCTGAAGATGTGCCTATGGTCCTAGTAGGGAATAAATGTGATTTGCCTTCTAGAACAGTAGACACAAAACAGGCTCAGGACTTAGCAGGAAGTTATGGGATTCCATTTATTGAAACCTCAGCAAAGACAAGACAGAGAGTGGAGGATGCTTTTTATACATTGGTGAGAGAGATCCGACAGTACAGATTGAAAAAAATTAGCAAAGAAGAAAAGATTAAAAAATGTGTGTGAAGATTAAAAAATGCACTGTAATGTAATCTGGGTGTTGATGATGCCTTCTATACATTAGTCCAAGAAATTCGAAATCATAAAGAAAAGATGAGCAAAGATGGTAAAAAGAAGAAAAAGAAGTCAAAGACAAAGTGTATAATTATGTAAATACAATTTGTACTTTTTTCTTAAGGCATACTCAAGTAAAAGTGGTAATTTTTGTGCATTACTCTAAATTATTAGCATTTGTTTTAGCATTACCTAATTCTATTTTTTTTCTGTTCGTGCAAACTTCAAGCTTTTATCTTAAATGCTTATTTCAAAATGACAGTGGAAACCTCTTTTCTCTAAGTGCCAGTATTCCCTGGGTTTTGGACTTCAACTAGCAATGCCTGTGGAAGAGACGAAAGACCTGAGACTGTCTTCCCGGGGTTTGGTGCATGCAGTTGATTACACACTAATTCTCTTACCAGCTGTGAGCATTGTGTGACCTGGAGTAGTGAAGCTTTTGATCCATCTCTGCTCTGTTTCATCTAGACTTTGAGTGATTTAATTAGTAATTACAGCTGCATTGAGACCTAAGATTGGAATCACAGATTTTTGGGCTTTCATTGATTGACTTTTAGCATGTCCTAGAGTTTATCATCCTTTATAAGTGTAGTTAGAGTGTTGAGGGTTGGGACCCAGCCCCCACAGGGTCTCTAAGAGTTGTTTTCCAGTATAACCACAGGTACCTCCTGTTTTCCTAACCTTGCCCCACTAGGATCATGATATGAACCCTTTGACCTGGGATTTTGGAAGTTTGTATACAAGGCTGCTTCACAATATAAGTGAGGAACATTCTCTCAGAAACAGAACCAGGCATCTTGTGGTTCATCCAAATCTCAAGGCTTTTGCCCAATACTTGGACTTAGTGGTGGCCAAGAGCAGCCACAAATTGAGGTCCCACTGATAACAGGAACGAAAGGGGACCCTGAGAGATCACCCTTAGAATGCTGGCAAGCAAGTAAGGAGTTGTGATGGTGGATTGCAAAATGTACTGGAAAATAGGTACCTCAACTCCTAAGAGAGTTGTATTGGAATAGATATCACAGTCAATCACACAGAGAAAGTTTAAAGAGACAAGGTATTGGTAAGATTTCATTTTAACTTTGGAGTAAGCAATAATGCTAAGAAAATTATTAAAGAAATCCAGGAAATCTGCCTCTGAGGAATCCCTCCTCCATGAGCTACCCACCAGCAGCCAGCTGACCCAGAAGCCTGTGCCCTTGTACACTGGAGCCCTCCAGTCAGACGAAACTGATGTGGTGTGCACAGGCTGGCTGGAGAAATCACCTCCTGAGAAAAAGTTGGGGTACTAAGCTTGGAAGAAACACTGGTTCATCCTGCGGAGCGGTGAGATGTGTGGTGACCCAGATGTTCTAGAATACTATAAGAATGAACACTGCAAGAAACCCTTGGGGATCATCAACCTAAATTTCTGTATGCAGTTGGATGTAGCCCTGACCTTCAACAAACAAGAGCTCCAAAAGAGGTTGATGTTTGATGTCATTATCAATGAGCACACCTTTTACCTGGTGACTGAGACAGAGGCTAACAGGAATAGGTGGGTCCAGAGCATCTGTCAGATCTGCGGCTTCAGTCAAACTAAAGAGAGCACTGACACCCTGAGAAACCTTTCTTTAGTCAGTCATAATCTCTTCTCTTGTCCAGCTGAATTCAGCAGCTCCAGTCAGCCCCTGCTCTGAGCAGTGTCTGTGGCAGATAGTGATTATGTGTACATCTTCAAGGCACCAAGCAACACCTGGTGTAAGGAATTTGGAAACCTCCTAGTGGACTCAGCCATATCTCCCCCACCACTGCATCCTAAGACACCTTGGGGGAGCAGCCCTCAAAAGAGAACTCCAGTCATTGACTACAAGTATCCAACACGAGGTGAAGAAACTGCCTTCTGGTCTGTTAAATCTCTAGAAAAGACTATCTTGGGTCGATCAGACAGTACCAGCTCTGATTTCAATTATTTGCCCATAAACCCAGGTTCTGACATCCCGATGAGCAAAATGCCCTATCACTTTGTCAGCCGAGGAAGTGAGATCCAACCACCCCCGTTCAATCACCCCCTCAAGCCTGGCCGAAAAGCAAAGTCAGTACCCGTTGACCTGAGTAACCACACTGTCATCAATGAGCTCACTTTCAAGTCATTTGTCACCAAGCCTTGGTCCACGGTCAACAACACTTGCAATCGCAGCTCCTCCCAGTACTGCTGTTCCATCTCCATTACTGATTCTGGAGACTGTGAGGAGAACTGTGTCCCTATGCAGAACCCAATGTCTTCATCCCCTGTACCCAGTGGCACTAACAACCCAGCTGCAAAAAAGAGTACTGGTAATGTGAATTACATAGACCCAGACTTCCAGCCCCCCTCCCCGAGCCCTCAACACAAGCCATCCACATCATTGGTCACATCAGATGAGAAAGGAGTATATGTCCAAACAGATGAAGAAGAGAACCAGGCCCTACAAAAGTCCATACAGGAATCGACAAAGATGCAACAGTCCTGAAGGTCCTCCAAAGATACCAAGCTATGGTAAGGATGGCCATCCCCTGACACCTCTTCTCCTTTGTGAGTTTTGTTCAAAAGATGTATATACCTTCTGTACATATAGAATGGCCACACATGTGTGTATGAAGTGTGATCGTAAATGTGTGACTGTTAACAAAAGAATGCCATTGTGTTGTCTTTAAATTGTGTAATTGCTGGGGAAGGAGAAACAGCTGTTAAAGTACAGGGTACTTGGGAGGGAAATTTCTGCTTTTTTTTTCCATGGAGGGTGAAGAGCTGTGGATTTCTTCCAGACTGGTATGGTTTCATGGGGAAGGACCCCTTGAAGCAGTGGCTCAGGTGATCCGAATAGATGTTTTCCTTAAAATTTGTTCAGTTAGAAATGGTAGTGGTCACAGGCAATCACTTTTAAAAGAGAAAAGGAGGAATATTATATGGAAATGATACTTTGTATTGGAATGGATCTTCATTTGTTGATATTAGTTAGGTTTTCTAGATATATAGATATTCGTCAAACAATTCTAAGACCTACAGAATATCTGGCATTTAAATGCTTTAGGGTTTTTCTTGACAGTGACACACATCTCCTCCTGGCACACCAATTACATCTGAGCAGAAGATGAGCATTGAAGAAATAAAGTTTGCCTTTGACATGGCAAGACTTGCTATTTGGGCAAAAAAGCTGCTCTTGCCTGAGCGGTTTGACTGTTGCTTTATAAACTGAACATGCAGGACACATAGGAAATTGACTGCTTAAACAAGATGGACAGTCATGAAAGGTTCCTGCTTCATGGAAGAGTCTGCCAGACATTCTACAGGACACAGAAAAAAAAAGGTGACAGACAAACTGCCAATGCAGTTGGACAATTTAAAATTTCCTGCTTTGCTGAGAAGTCTGTCAGACACATTGTGACCTGCAGGCTAAAAATGGATGCCCCAACATTACCAAGAAACTCTGGGTGACTGTCTAGGAAGCAAGATGTCTCTGTCAGTTCTAGAGTTTATATATTATCCTTCTATGGTCTTTGATGTAGTTGAAAATAGATAGTTATAGTGGCTCCTGTTAAGGCACGACCTGAAAGTAGAATGGGTTAGAGAAGTCGTGCAGTACTTCTTACGACAACTGTGTGTTTTATAGGATAAAGAAGGGGGAGATTGGAACACATTTGAGCGAGCCACAGGGTCTCTGAGTTGTTTTCCAGCATAACCATGGGTACCCCCTCTTTATCTGACCTCACCCTACTAACATCAATATCCTGTTGTGAACCCTTTCACCTGGGGTTTTTGTAAGTTTGTATATAAGACTGCTCCACAATAAAGGTGAGAGTCATTCTCTCAGAAAGTGGACCAGGCATCTTGTTGTTCATCCAAATCTCCAGGCTTTCACTCGATACTCAGACTTAGTGGTGTCCAAGGGCAGCCACAGAGCAGCATTCACAAACAGACTCAGCCATCTGCTGGCATAGACGATGGTTCCACAGCAAGGGTTAACACTGTCATCCTAACATGTCACAGATTTTCAAGTTTAAAATAAACCCAGGAGCGAGAGTCCTCTGGGAATACATCATGTCTAAAAACTAATCAAAATGCCTTTCCTTAGTCAACATGACTCCCAGAAAGAATTAAATATGTGTTTGCTCATGACAAGTCATTTTAAGTGAAAAGGGAAAATATTTTTATATTATATGTACATGCTTAACTGTCCTCTCTCTTCCCATGTGTATATAAGGAAATGCTCACACATATGATTAAATAATTGTAATTTTTTTGAGAAAACTATTTCAGAACAGAAAGTGCATGTATGTGTGTGTACATGGACATATACTTGTAATGCAAATTTGACTTTTAATGAACACATATATTTCAAGAGCTAGCATCAAATATGGAAAGCACCTAACATATCATTCATTCATCCAGGTTCTTTATTTCACAGAAAAAAGAAACAAGCAAAATAAAACACATTGCCCCTCCCCACAGAAGCTGAGTACTCCTATCAGGCCTGTCTGTGCAATAATGGTATGTGCACACACATAAAATACACAATAAGGCTCTTCTTAAGTCCAGTCACACAGGTACATTCTTCTCTCCTTTAGTCCGGGCCAACAACCTCTCTACCCAGGCACCTGCACAGCTCTGACCAGCGATGCTATTTTCCAAAGGTTTGTGAGATTGCAGGAGGGGGGCACTGAAATCTGACTCACTCTCACTCACCACTGCACCTTTAGCACCAGGCAATAGTCTTTAACTGTGTGGAGAAGATATTTAACTGCGCATTGAATAAATGATAATCACTGTTATGAACAATTGAAAAAGTCCATGCTTCATTAATGTCTTTTTCCCATCGTTTTGGAAATGTGGGTAACATCCTGTGCTGTCTGTAGGGTACAGCCTTGTACTGGGGGTGCTTCTGAATAGCTGAATAGAGATTTCACTTTCGCTCTGTGTGGGTGTCTCTTTCTCCCTTTGGTCCTGAGTTTGAAGCAGGGTCCTTAGAATTGCTGAGATCCTGTTCTGCTCACAGAGCCACACCCAGCCCTAAATGGAACTAACAATAATTCTGTATCTGATGATAAGGGCTTCACACTTTGCCTGTGACAGCGTGCCCTGCCCTTCAAGGCACAGCCATGTTGGGCTTTGTGGATTTCCTGACACACACATCACCACCTGGTGTCTGGAGCATTGAAGTTCGTGGGAGCTTTCCCATAAGACAGTAGACCAAGGGACGTGAATAACCTATATAGAAAGTGAGAGCACCATTAATATCATATTTTAAAATAACAACTTCCCACAGCAATAACAATCATTTAAAAACAATAAAGATTCATCAGGTTCTGGAATATATAAGCAGGATGACAAATGCTGTCCACACAGCAACTGGTAGTGAGCAGCACCTACAACCTTAAAGGTGAGGGCCACAGCTGTGGGCAGAGGACTGGCAAAGACTGGTGTCACCCCAGATGCATGGGAAGCGAAGCAGAGAGCCTTCTTCTCTTCTCAGCCACTACCCAGGCTTTTGCTTTATTTCAGCTTCTGGGGGTCTCTTGCATCTCTTGACTTGTTGCCCACCCTCCAGTTTCCAAGTCAACAGACTAGCTCCTTTCTATCTTGCTTCTTTCTCTCGTCCCTGCTTTTGTTATCACATGTCCTATTCTGACACTGCTTTCTTCTCTTCTCTTTGAAGACCCCTGAGGCTGCATGGGACACATCTGGATGCACTCTCCATCATAAGATCTATGGTTTAGTCACTCATGCAGGTCTCTTTTTGCCTGTAAGGAGCCAAAGGTAGAGTGCTGGTGAGCTACAGATTCCCAGAACCACCACATTGTAATTTCAGCATGTGAAACATAACAAAAGGAGCCGGCAAGCTTTCCATGTGTAAAACTATGCCAGCTGGGGCTGGAAGGATGACTCAGCGCTTAAGAGCACGCATACTGCTCTTTCAAGAACTGGAGTTCTGGTCCCAAAACTCATATCAGGTGGCTCACAAGTGTCATTCTCCAGCTCCAGGGGTATCTGATGCCTCTGTCCCCTGCTGGCACCTATACTCACACCCCCAAACCCCCTGTTTCCTTTCTCCTGACTTTAGATCACTCTGCTATTTACCAAGCCAGGTTCCATGTCCCCACTTTACCGACTGAGCTTGTTGTATCTGGTGAGATCACTCAAAATACCACATCTTTTTTTTGGGGGGGGGGTTGAGACAGGGTTTCTCTGTGGCTTTGGAGGCAGTCCTGGACCTAGCTAAAAGACCACATCTTACAAATCCCAAATTTTAAGAAGCAAAGAAAGAAAGTGACACAGATTTAATCAAAGGAAGCAATAATGACAGGTTTATTTAAAATTTTCCAGTAGAGAAAACCTGTTAGTGTTGGAATAAAGGTACTCAAATGTATAAGACCAGGGGAGAATAGAAAAAATTAACAAAAGAAAACAAAACCAAACAGTATAAAAAAACAAAACAAAACAAAAAAGTTTGAAATGGATTCCAATAGGTAACTTCTTTAAACCTGTGAATAATGAACACAGTTACCATGTTTGGCAGACAATTCATTTGGAAATTAAAGCCTATGTCTGTATTGTAAACTCCATAAAAACTGCTCATTGAATTCAAACCTTTCATATACCAGGCACTGAAACACAAATAAAAGAAATTATTCATTTACTCTCACAGTTACAAGAATTAACCAGCTGCTTTCCTGTGGTGTAGAGCAGATGAGATAAAAGACAAGAAAGGAAAAAAGTCAGATAAAACTCTAAAAACCTGAAATACAGCAAATTCAGACACCAGCTTACTCATTTAAGGCAACAAACTGAACCTTAAGGCATAGTCTACATTTGCTGTTGTCATTTCCTTTCCCCCACCCCACCGAAAAATACCTTCTAGATCCACTAGCCATTTACACTATTCCTAACCTCCAAATATTCTTTATACACATATTTAGCAAGGAGCAAAAGCCTCATGTCATTAGGACAGCACTACATTCAGCATACAGTTTTAGAAAGAATACTGTGTATGTAATAAAAAAATTCGCCTTTAAAACAAAGAACCCCATTCATTTCTAAACAAATAGTTTTAAAACATTATGAAAACCCATCAAAAGATGATTCAGTGTGGGCTCGGAACCTGATGAAGAGCGCATTTAAAAGACTATTAGCGTAACACTCT
>NW_023277198.1:0-22783 GCF_003668045.3 Cricetulus griseus | reverse complement strand
TGTGTGTGTCCCTCTGTGTCTCTCTCTGTCTCTCTCTGTCTCTGTCTCTGTCTCTCTCTCATACCCACACCCACACTCACACACACACACACCACAGGCATATGCAAAATACAGAGTAAACAGTAGATGAAGAAGACAAATGTCAGACACACACATAGTCATATGAGCAATGACAGAAGTTCATGTGTGCAATGCACTGGGGACACTGTAGCCTTCCATGGAATACTGAGGGGTCATGTGGATATAGGAGCAGGAAAATTCTGTCTTACTTTTATATTCCTAGCTCCAACTACAAACAAAAAATCTATTTCAGGTATACTGTAGGTTTGAGTGGTAAATCTAAAGCAACCAACTTTTTGGATCAATAACCTCAACCTCATCAATATATCATTTTAGGGGAAGCATGGGTAAATTTTCCTTTAAGGAGCACTTTCCATGAAGAGAAAAAATAATGGTAATACAGAATAAGTGAATTAGAAAAGAATTAGAAGAAACATATCATATTTCAATTTTATGTGTAACCTAGAAATGATGAACTTATGGGAACAGAGAGCAGAATTATGGCTATTAGGCTTCAATGTGGGTCTTTTAACAATGGGGAAAGGATTGGTTTAAGGATATAAAACTGCAGTTGGACAAGAGGCATGGACTCTGTGAAGTCTTGAGGTCTACTGAGAGCATGATCAATATGGTTGATAACAATATGCCATATTTTAAAAGTTGTGAGATAGTATGCTTTAAGTGTTCTCAAAACAAAAATGATGAATATGTGTGATATAACATGTTAACTGGTTTAATTTAGCCATGCCATTGTGAACATGCTGTATTCTGTATCATAATTGTGCATGACTTTATTTATGAACTAAATAAATGAATGAAACAAAATAGGACAAGGTCACAAAAAAGAAGAAGAAACATATCATAAAAATAGGTGCTCCAATGAACAATATTTAAAGGTCATTTCACAAGGCAGTTGTCTAAGTGAGCTCTGATGAGACTAAAGGGTTCTCAATGCCACCAGTCATCTGGAAATTACAGAACTCCACCATCTGCTTCTCAAACTCACATCACCACACACCTACCAGCATGCATGGCTATAATAACAGATATCTAGTATTGACAAGAGTAACTGGATCCAATGGGAGACTAAATTAAAATGATCACCTTACTGTGTGTTTGGCTGTGTTCCCTAAAGTTAAGCACATTTATTCCATTGCAGAGAAATACAATATTAACTACATATATGAAGTAATATGTAAACACAAAGGCACATACATGCTATGGAATAATCCTTTTGTACACTGTAAATATTATTACTCTTGTTTCTTAATGAAAAGTTGATTTGCCAGTAGCCAAGCAGGAAGTATAGGTGGGAGAGCCAAACAGTGATCTCTGGAAAGAAGAAGGGCAGAGTGGGAGAAGTCATTAGTCAGATGCAGAATGAGTCAGACACACAAAGTGGGATAGAGGTAAAAGCCACAAACCTCAGGGCCGCACAAAGAGTAATAGAAATGAGTTAAGTTGTAAGAGCTAGTTACTAACAAGCCTGAGCTGTCAGCTGAGAATTTA
This sequence comes from Cricetulus griseus, assembly GCF_003668045.3. Taxonomy (NCBI): domain Eukaryota; kingdom Metazoa; phylum Chordata; class Mammalia; order Rodentia; family Cricetidae; genus Cricetulus; species Cricetulus griseus. Next base: position 21,214 of record NW_023277198.1, on the reverse strand, counting down.
TAATTAATACTAAGCCTCTTGGTGGTTATTCTGGAGCTGGTGGTCAGGACAGGCAAACTTTCCCAACAAATGACATCCAATAAGGGACCAGAATGTCCACATGGAATCTGCAAAGGCCTGAGGGAAAGCTATAAAAATGTGCAGGGACGATTCTTACATTCGGCCGCCGCAGACTGACCTGGAACTAGGTGAGTGAGCTCCTGCCCGCTCCCGACCCCAGGCCAGAACACCCCACCACCCCCATCCCACCACCCCCGCCTGATGCCTGCCGGCTTGGGCCAGACACGCCCAGGCAGGGAGGAGCCCCCTGCCCCACCAATCTGCTAGCACCCCATTCTTACATTCCGCCGCCGCAGACTGACCTGGAACTAGGTGAGTGAGCTCCTGCCCGCTCCCGACCCCAGGCCAGAACACCCCACCACCCCCATCCCACCACCCCCGCCTGAGCCTGCCGGCTTGGGCCAGACACGCCCAGGCAGGGAGGAGCCCCCTGCCCCACCAATCTGCTAGCACCCCATTCTTACATTCCGCCGCCGCAGACTGACCTGGAACTAGGTGAGTGAGCTCCTGCCCGCTCCCGACCCCAGGCCAGAACACCCCACCACCCCCATCCCACCACCCCCACCTGTGCCTGCCGACTTGGGCCAGACACGCCCAGGCAGGGAGGAGCTCCCTGCCCCACCAATCTGCTAGCACCCCATTCTTACATTCGACCGCCACAGACTGACCTGGAACTAGGTGAGTGAGCTCCTGCCCGCTCCCGACCCCAGGCCAGAACACCCCACCACCCCCGCCTGTGCCTGCCGGCCTGGGCCAGACAAGCCCAGGCAGGGAGGAGCTCCCTGTGCTCCAAATCTGGTAGCACCCCACTCTTCCATGCCGCCGAACGACTGAGAAACTAGGAACTAGCGAGGAGACCACCAGGAGCGTCGAGATCATCTAGAGTTGTGGACATCGAATTCCTAGCCCCCACACACCACTGGGCCACAAGAGGAGATAGAGAGAACCCACCCACACCCACTAAAAGAAGATATGGGGAGAAGACAGAATAAGATTTCACTCAACAACACAAAGACCAACATGACACCGCCAGAATCTAGGGACTCCACTCCGGCAAGAGCTGAAAAGCCCAACACAGAGCATGAAGAGGAGATGGACCTCAAAAATTATCTCAGCAAGTTGATAGAGACCTTTAAAGAGGAAACAAGAAAATCCCTTAAAGAAATAGAAGAGAAAGCAAACAAAAAATTAAATGAATTGGAGGAAAAGACAAACCAAAAAATTCAAGAAATAAATAAATCTCTTAAAGAATCTAAAGAAAGCCAAGAAAAAACATCCAAGCAAGTGAAGGAAGCTCTTGAAATAGTTCAAAGCATGAAAGCTGAAATACACACAATAAAGAAAACACAGAATGAGACCTTGTTGGAAATGGAAAGGTTGGATAAAAGATCAGAAACTAAAGATGTAAGTATATCCAACAGGATTCAAGAGATGGAAGAGAGAATCTCAGCTACTGAAGACTCGCTAGAGGATATACATTCATCCACCAAAGAGAACCTCAAGCCCAACAAAACCCTAACACAAAATATCCAGGAAATATGGGACACCGTAAAAAGGCCAAACCTAAGAATAATAGGTGTAGAAGAAGGTGAAGAAATACTGCTCAAAGGTACAGAAAACATATTCAACAAAATCATAGAAGAAAACTTCCCCAACCTACAGAAAGGATATGCCTATGAAAGTACAAGAAGCTTATAGGACACCAAACAGACTGGACCACAAAAAGAAGTCCCCCCGACACATAATAATCAAAACACCAAATCTACAGAATAAGAGAAAATATTAAGAGCAGCAAAGGAAAAAGGCCAAGTAACATATAAAGGCAAACCAATCAGAATCACACCCGACTTCTCAATGGAAACTCTGAAAGCCAGAAGGTCTTGGATAGATACCCTACAAGCACTAAGGGAGCATGGATGTCAACCCAGACTACTGTACCCAGCAAAACTTTCAATCACTATAGATGGAGAAAACAAGATATTCCACGACAAAAACAGATTTAAACAATACATATCCACAAATCCAGCACTACAGAAGTCTCTGGAAGGAAAACTCCAACACAACGAACATAACTACACTCACAAAGACACTGGCAGTAGTTAATCGAATTTCACCAAACACAAAAAGAAACAGGAGGGCAAAATCCACACGCAATGATACCACCAACAATAAATCCAAAAACTAAGAAGAACCAATGAACAATGGACATTAATATCCCTAAATGTCAATGGTCTTAACTTACCCATAAAAAGATATAGGCTAACAGAATGGATACGAAGACAGAATCCATCCTTCTGCTGTTTACAAGAAACACACCTCAACTTCAAAGACAGGCGATACCTCAGAGTAAAAGGATGGGAAAAAATTTTCCAATCAAATGGGATCAAGAAACAAGCTGGGGTAGCAATACTAATATCTAACAAATTAGACTTTAAACTCAAAACAATCAAAAGAGATAAAGAAGGGCATTTCATACTCATCACAGGAAAAGTCCATCAAGATGAAGTCTCAATCCTGAACATCTATGCCCCTAATACAAAACCATCCACTTTTGTAAAAGAAACATTACTAAAGCTCAAACCACACATAAAACCACACACACTTATAGTAGGAGACTTCAACACCCACCTTACACCACTAGACAGGACCACCAGACAGAAACTTAACAAAGAAACAAAGGATCTGAAAGAAGTTATGACCCAACTGGGTTTAACAGATATCTATAGCAGAAACTATGTGTCCATCAAAACACAAAAGAATATACCTTCTTCTCAGCGCCACATGGAACCTTCTCAAAAATTGACCACATAGTTGGCAGCAAAGCAAACCTTCACAGTTACAAAAGTATTGAAATAACCCCCTGTATCTTATCAGACCACCATGCATTAAAGCTAGAATTCAACAGCAATACGAATTGTAGAAAACCTACATTTACATGGAAAATGAATAACTCCCAATTGCACCATTCCTGGGTTGAGGAAGAAATAAAAAAAGAAATTAAAGACTTCCTAGAATTTAATGAGAATGTAGACACAACATACCTGAACTTATGGGACACCCTGAAAGCAGTGCTAAGAGGGAAGTTCATAGCACTAAGTGCTCACATGAAGAAACTGGAGGAAAGTCACATTAGAGAATTGACAGAACAACTGAAAGCTTTAGAGCAAGAGGAAGCAAACTCACCGAGGAGGAGTAGACGCCAGGAAATAATCAACCTGAGAGCCAAAATCAACAAAGTAGAAACTAGGAAAACAGTACAAAGAATCAATGAAACAAAGAGTTGGTTCTTTGAGAAGATCAACAAGATAGACAAGCCTCTAGCCAAACTAACCAAAAGGCAGAGAGAGAGCATGCTAATTAACAAAATTAGAAATGAAAAGGGAGACATAACAACGGACACTGAGGATATCCAGAGAATCTTTAGGTCATACTTTGAAAACCTGTATTCCACAAAATTGGAAAATCTAAAGGATATGGACAACTTTCTGGATAAATATCACCTACCAAAATTAAATCAAGATCAGATAAACAGTTTAAATCGAACTATAACCCCTAATGAGATAGAAGCAGTAATCAAAAGCCTCCCAACCAAAAAAAGCCCAGGGCCAGATGGCTTCACTGCAGAATTCTACCAGAAATTCAAACAAGAGCTAATTCCAGTACTCCTCAAACTGTTCCACACAATAGAAGCAGATGGGATATTACCAAACTCTTTCTACGAGGCTACAATCACTTTGATACCCAAGCCTCACAAAGATATGACTAAGAAAGAGAACTACAGACCGATATCCCTCATGAACATCGATGCTAAAATACTCAATAAAATATTGGCCAACCGAATACAAGAACATATCAGAAAAATCATCCACCATGATCAAGTAGGCTTTATCCCAGGGATGCAAGGATGGTTCAACATACGAAAATCCATCAATGTAATCCACTATATAAACAAACTGAAAAAGAAAAACCACATGATCATCTCACTAGATGCTGAAAAAGCCTTTGACAAAATCCAACATCCCTTCATGATAAAGATCTTGGAGAGAACAGGAATAACAGGAACATATCTAAACATGATCAAGGCAATATATACCAAACCAATAGCCAACATCAAAGTAAATGGAGAGAAACTCAAAGCGTTTCCTCTAAAATCAGGAACAAGACAAGGCTGTCCACTCTCTCCATATCTCTTCAATAATGTACTTGAAGTTCTGGCTATAGCAATAAGACAAGAAAAGGGGATCAAAGGGATACAAATTGGAAAGGATGAAGTAAAACTTTCACTATTTGCAGACGACATGATAGTCTACATTAGTGACCCGAAAAACTCTACCAGGGAACTCCTACGGCTGATAAACACCTTCAGCAAGGTAGCAGGATACAAAATTAACTCAAAAAAATCAGTAGCCCTACTATATACAGATGATAAATCCAATGAGAAAGAAATCAGGGAAACATCACCTTTCACAATATCCAGAAGCAACATAAAATATCTTGAGGTAACACTAACCAAAAAAGTAAACGATCTGTACAATAAGAACTTTGAGACTTTAAAAAAAGAAATTAAAGAAGATACCAGAAAATGGAAAGATCTCCCATGCTCTTGGATAGGTAGAATTAACATAGTAAAAATGGCAATCCTGCCAAAAGCAATCTACAGATTCAATGCAATCCCCATCAAAATCCCAACACAGTTTTTCACAGACATTGAAAGAACAATACTCAACTTTATATGGAAAAATAAAAAGCCCAGGATAGCCAAAACAACTCTTTACAATAAAGGATCTTCTGGAGGCATCACCATCCCCGACTTCAAGCTCTACTATAGAGCCATAGTTCTGAAAACAGCTTGGTATTGGCACAAAAATAGACTGATAGACCAATGGAATCGAATTGAAAACCCTGATATCGACCCACGCACCTATGGATACCTTATTTTTGACAAAGGTGCTAAATCTATACAATGGAAAAAAGATAGCATCTTCAACAAATGGTGCTGGTACAATTGGATTCAGACATGCAGAAAATTGCAGATAGATCCATACCTGTCACCATGCACAAAACTTAAGTGCAAATGGATCAAAGATCTCAGCATAAATCCAGTCACACTGAATCTTCTAGAAGAGAAAGTGGGAACTACCCTTGAACAAATTGGCACAGGAGACCACTTCCTGAACATTACGTCAGAAGCACAGACACTGAGGTCTGCAATTAATAAATGGGACCTCCTGAAACTGAGAAGTTTCTGCAAGGCAAAGGAAACAGTCAGTAGGATAAAACGACCACCCACAGAATGGGAAAAGATCTTCACCGATCCCACATCTGACAGAGGACTGATTTCCAAAATATATAAGGAGCTCAAGAAGCTAGCCACCAAAGCACCAAACAATGAAATTAAAAAGTGGGGTGCAGAACTAAACAGGGAATTCTCAACAGAGGAATCTGAAATGGCTGAAAGACACTTAACAAAGTGCTCAAAATCATTGGCCATCAGAGAAATGCAACTCAAAACAACTCTGAGATACCATCTCATGCCTGTCAGAATGGCTAAAATAAAAAATACCAATGACAATCTATGCTGGAGAGGATGTGGAGAAAAAGGAACACTCCTCCATTGCTGGTGGGAGTGCAAACTTGTAAGACCACTCTGGAAATCAGTATGGCGGTTGCTCAGAAAAATGGGAATCAGTCTACCTCAAGATCCAGCCATTCCTCTCTTGGGTATATACCCAAATAGGGCATGTACTTACAACAAGGACATTTGTTCAACCATGTTCATAGCAGCATTGTTTGTAATAGCCAGAACCTGGAAACAACCTAGATGCCCCTCAACTGAAGAATGGATTGAGAAAATGTGGCACATCTATACAATGGAGTACTACTCAGCAGAAAAAAGCAACGGAATCTTGAAATTCTCAGGCAAATGGATGGAACTAGAGGAAACCATCCTGAGTGAGGTAACCCAGTCACAAAAAGACAAACAAGGTATGTACTCACTCATATATGAATTTTAGACATAGAACAAAAGACTACCAGTATATAATGCTCTTCACCAAAGAAACTAGGAAACATGAAGGACTCTAAGGGATAAATGGTCCCTAGGAATGAAAGTGGCATGAACTCCCGAACTAATTGGGGGCAAGAGGGGGGGGAGGAGCTGCTACAATAAGAGTAAGAGAAGAGGAGAGGAAACTGAGGGGCAGAAACAGTGAGTTGGGGGAAGAATAGAGGAAAGAGAGCAAGATGAGAGATACGATATCAGAGGGAGCCACTGTAGGCCCGAGAAGGAATCAGGAACCAGGGAGATCTCCAGAGACCTACAAGGATGACACGATCTGACAATCCAGGCAATGGTGGAGAGGATAACCTAAAAACCCTCCCCCTAAAATGAGATTGATGACTTCTCTTTATGCCATCCTAGAGCCCTCACCCAGTGGCTGATGGAAACAGAGACAGACATCCACAGATATACAATGAGCCGAAATCGGGAATTTAGTTGAAGAGAGGGAGGAATGAAGAACGAAGGGGTCTGTACTAGGATGGAGAAACCCACAGGAACAGGAGACCTGAACAAGGGAGAGCACATCGACCCCAGATGCTGTCCAGGAGGCCTGTACAAGACTGATCCAGACCCCTGAACATGGATGTCAATAAGGAGGCCTCTGTACTTCAGGGAGCCTCTGGTAGTGGATTAGTATTTTTCCCTGGTGCAAGAAGGGACTTTGAGAGCCCATCCCATATGAAGGGTTACACTCTGGCCCTGGACACATGGGGAAGGGCCCAGGACCAGCACAGGAAGACTTGGTGGACTTTGCAGAGCCCCCGTTGAGGGCCCTACCCTGCCTGGGGAGTGGTGGGTGGATGGGGTGGGGGGTGGGCTGGGGGTGGGGGAGGAAGTTTGGGGGTGAGGGGAGGGAGAGGGAGAAGGGACTTGAAATAAGCTTGTTCCCTAACTAGAACTAATAAAAGAAAAAAAATGTGCAGGGACAAGCCAATGCAGCTTTCTAGTCTCTTGACTCTGATGCCAGCCACAATACAGATACAGAGACACAGGCAGCTGCCTGCAAACATAAGCTGCCAGCATGAGTCATGGTGGGTTTGGGGATTTGCTCATACATACAGAAAAAAATTACAGATATGCAGTAAAGTCATATCCAGACAGGAAAATAATCTACACAGGTTACACTGTGTTTAAAAATGTACAAAGTTTTTGAAAGAAAAGAAAAAGAGTATAGGCAATGTATATATATAATTAAAATGAAGTCCATAAAAAAGGAGTAAAGTAATGTAAAAGAAAAAAGCCATATAAAGGTCGGAAATACGACTCTTCCTTCCCCCTCCGCCTCCCTGACCTCTCCTGAGCCCTACTCCAGCCCAAGGTCCCCATCACCCCAGGACCTCTCTGGGCCTGTGACTGCAGAGAGCAAACCCGCCTGCATAAAGTAGACCCACCCAGACAGGAAGGACCTCCTTAAGTCTGGAAATAACTCACTCTCCCTTTCCCCTCTGCCGCCCCAAACTCTCCTGAGTGAGGAGACTACCAGGAAAGGCAAGACCATCCATATCTGCAGACATTGAAGTCTTGGCCTATACATACTACTGGGTGACAAGAGGAGATAGAGAGACCCCACCTGCACCCACTGGAAGAAGAGAGAGGAAGAAGGCAGAATAAGAACACACTCAACAGAAAGACCAATATGGCACCACCAGAATCTAGGGATTCCACACCAGCAAGATCTGAAAAGCACAACACAGAGGAAGAAGAGACAGACCTAAAAATCTACTTCATGAAGATGTTTGAGACCCTTAAAGAGGAAACAAGAAAACCTCTTAAAGAAATTGAAGAAAAAAAACAAACAAAAAAATTCAAGACATAAGTAATTCTCTTAAAGAATCTAAAGAAAAAGAACCAAACAAGTAAAGGAAGCACTGGAAACAGTTCAAGGCATGAAAGCTGAAATACAAACAATAAAGAAAACACAGAATGAGGGGATGCTGGAAATACAAAGGCTGGATAAACGATCAGGATCTAAGGATGTGAGTATAACCAATAGAATACAAGAGATGGAAGAGAGAATCTCAGTTGTTGAAGACTCAGTAGAGGATATGCAGTCATCGACCAAAGAAAATCTCAAGTCCAACAAATCCCTAAAACAAAATATCCAGGAAATATGGGACACCATGAAAAGGCCAAACCTAAGATCAATAGGTATAGAAGAAGGTGAAGAAATACAGCTCAAAGGTACAGAAAACCTATTCAACAAAATCATAGAAGAAAACTTCCCCATCCTACAGAAGGATATGCCTATGAAAGTACAAGAAGCTTGCAGGACACCAAACAGACTGGACCACAAAAGGAAATCCCCTCGCCACATAATAATCAAAACACCAAACTTACAGAATAAAGAGAAAATATTAAGAGCAGCAAAGGAAAAAGGCCAAGTAACATATAAAGGCAGACCTATCAGAATCACACCTGACTTCTCAATGGAAATTTTGAAAGCCAGAAGGTCCTGAATAGATGTCCTACAAACACTATGGGAACATGGATACCAACCCAGACTACTGTACCCAGCAAAGCTTTCAATCACTGTAGATGGAGAAAACAAGATATTCCATGACAAAACCAGATTTAAACAATACATATCTACAAATCCAGCACTACAGAAAGTCCTAGATGGAAAACTCCAACCCAACGAAGATAACTACACTCACAAAAATGTAAGTTAATAGATAATCCAAATTTACCAAACAGGAAAAGAAACAGGAGGGCAAAATCCACACACAATGACACCAACAACAACAAATCCAAAACAAACAAGAACAAACAATCAATGGACATTAATATCCCTCAACGTCAATGGTCTTAACCTGCCTATAAAAAGATATAGGCTAACAGAATGGATATGAAGACAGAATCCATCCTTCTGCTGTATACAAGAAACATGCATCAACTTCAAAGACAGGTGTTACCGCAGAGTAAAAGGATGGGAAAAGATTTTCCAATCAAAGGGGCCCAAGAAAAAAGCTGGTGTAGCAATCCTAATAACTAACAAATTAGACTTCAAACTAAAATCAATCAAAAGAGATGAAAAAAGGGCATTTCATACTATCACAGGAAAAGTCTATCAAGATGAAGTCTCAATCCTAAACATCTATGCCCCAAATAGGAAGGCACCCACATTTGTGAAAGAAACATTACTAAAGTTCAAACCACACATAAAACCACACACACTTATAGTAGGAGACTTTAACACCCCGCTATCACCGCTAGACAGGACCATCAGGCAGAAACTTAACAAAGAAACAAAGGATCTAACAGAAGTTATGATCCAACTGGGTTTAACAGACATCTATAGAACATTCCATCCAAACACAAATGAATATACCTTCTTCTCAGCGCCACATGGAACCTTTTCTAAAATTGACCACATACTTGGTAACATAGCAAATCTCCACAGATACAAAAAAATTGATATAACCCCCTGTATCTTATAACTATACCAGGGAACTCCTACAGCTGATAAACACCTTTAGCAAAGTAGCAGGATACAAAATTAACTCAAAAAATCAGTAGCCTGCTACTTTGCTAAAGGTGTTTATCAGCTGTAGGAGTTCCCTGGTATAGTTATAAGATACAGGGGGTTATATCAATTTTTTTGTATCTGTGGAGATTTGCTATGTTACCAAGTATGTGGTCAATTTTAGAAAAGGTTCCATGTGGCGCTGAGAAGAAGGTATATTCATTTGTGTTTGGATGGAATGTTCTATAGATGTCTGTTAAACCCAGTTGGATCATAACTTCTGTTAGATCCTTTGTTTCTTTGTTAAGTTTCTGCCTGATGGTCCTGTCTAGCGGTGATAGCGGGGTGTTAAAGTCTCCTACTATAAGTGTGTGTGGTTTTATGTGTGGTTTGAACTTTAGTAATGTTTCTTTCACAAATGTGGGTGCCTTCCTATTTGGGGCATAGATGTTTAGGATTGAGACTTCATCTTGATAGACTTTTCCTGTGATAGTATGAAATGCCCTTTTTTCATCTCTTTTGATTGATTTTAGTTTGAAGTCTAATTTGTTAGTTATTAGGATTGCTACACCAGCTTTTTTCTTGGGCCCCTTTGATTGGAAAATCTTTTCCCATCCTTTTACTCTGCGGTAACACCTGTCTTTGAAGTTGATGCATGTTTCTTGTATACAGCAGAAGGATGGATTCTGTCTTCATATCCATTCTGTTAGCCTATATCTTTTTATAGGCAGGTTAAGACCATTGACGTTGAGGGATATTAATGTCCATTGATTGTTTGTTCTTGTTTGTTTTGGATTTGTTGTTGTTGGTGTCATTGTGTGTGGATTTTGCCCTCCTGTTTCTTTTCCTGTTTGGTAAATTTGGATTATCTATTAACTTACATTTTTGTGAGTGTAGTTATCTTCGTTGGGTTGGAGTTTTCCATCTAGGACTTTCTGTAGTGCTGGATTTGTAGATATGTATTGTTTAAATCTGGTTTTGTCATGGAATATCTTGTTTTCTCCATCTACAGTGATTGAAAGCTTTGCTGGGTACAGTAGTCTGGGTTGGTATCCATGTTCCCATAGTGTTTGTAGGACATCTATTCAGGACCTTCTGGCTTTCAAAATTTCCATTGAGAAGTCAGGTGTGATTCTGATAGGTCTGCCTTTATATGTTACTTGGCCTTTTTCCTTTGCTGCTCTTAATATTTTCTCTTTATTCTGTAAGTTTGGTGTTTTGATTATTATGTGGCGAGGGGATTTCCTTTTGTGGTCCAGTCTGTTTGGTGTCCTGCAAGCTTCTTGTACTTTCATAGGCATATCCTTCTGTAGGATGGGGAAGTTTTCTTCTATGATTTTGTTGAATAGGTTTTCTGTACCTTTGAGCTGTATTTCTTCACCTTCTTCTATACCTATTGATCTTAGGTTTGGCCTTTTCATGGTGTCCCATATTTCCTGGATATTTTGTTTTAGGGATTTGTTGGACTTGAGATTTTCTTTGGTCGATGACTGCATATCCTCTACTGAGTCTTCAACAACTGAGATTCTCTCTTCCATCTCTTGTATTCTATTGGTTATACTCACATCCTTAGATCCTGATCGTTTATCCAGCCTTTGTATTTCCAGCATCCCCTCATTCTGTGTTTTCTTTATTGTTTGTATTTCAGCTTTCATGCCTTGAACTGTTTCCAGTGCTTCCTTTACTTGTTTGGTTCTTTTTCTTTAGATTCTTTAAGAGAATTACTTATGTCTTGAATTTTTTTGTTTGTTTTTTTTCTTCAATTTCTTTAAGAGGTTTTCTTGTTTCCTCTTTAAGGGTCTCAAACATCTTCATGAAGTAGATTTTTAGGTCTGTCTCTTCTTCCTCTGTGTTGTGCTTTTCAGATCTTGCTGGTGTGGAATCCCTAGATTCTGGTGGTGCCATATTGGTCTTTCTGTTGAGTGTGTTCTTATTCTGCCTTCTTCCTCTCTCTTCTTCCAGTGGGTGCAGGTGGGGTCTCTCTATCTCCTCTTGTCACCCAGTAGTATGTATAGGCCAAGACTTCAATGTCTGCAGATATGGATGGTCTTGCCTTTCCTGGTAGTCTCCTCACTCAGGAGAGTTTGGGGCGGCAGAGGGGAAAGGGAGAGTGAGTTATTTCCAGACTTAAGGAGGTCCTTCCTGTCTGGGTGGGTCTACTTTATGCAGGCGGGTTTGCTCTCTGCAGTCACAGGCCCAGAGAGGTCCTGGGGTGATGGGGACCTTGGGCTGGAGTAGGGCTCAGGAGAGGTCAGGGAGGCGGAGGGGGAAGGAAGAGTCGTATTTCCGACCTTTATATGGCTTTTTTCTTTTACATTACTTTACTCCTTTTTTATGGACTTCATTTTAATTATATATATACATTGCCTATACTCTTTTTCTTTTCTTTCAAAAACTTTGTACATTTTTAAACACAGTGTAACCTGTGTAGATTATTTTCCTGTCTGGATATGACTTTACTGCATATCTGTAATTTTTTTCTGTATGTATGAGCAAATCCCCAAACCCACCATGACTCATGCTGGCAGCTTATGTTTGCAGGCAGCTGCCTGTGTCTCTGTATCTGTATTGTGGCTGGCATCAGAGTCAAGAGACTAGAAAGCTGCATTGGCTTGTCCCTGCACATTTTTTTTCTTTTATTAGTTCTAGTTAGGGAACAAGCTTATTTCAAAGTCCCTTCTCCCTCTCCCTCCCCTCACCCCAAAACTTCCTCCCCCACCCCCAGCCCACTCCCCAGCCCATCCACCTACCACTCCCTAGGCAGGGTAGGGCCCTCAACGGGGGCTCTGCAAAGTCCACCAAGTCTTCCTAGTGCTGGTCCTGGGCCCTTCCCCATGTGTCCAGGGCCAGAGTGTAACCCTTCATATGGGATGGGCTCTCAAAGTCCCTTCTTGCACCAGGGAAAAATACTAATCCACTACCAGAGGCTCCCTGAAGTACAGAGGCCTCCTTATTGACATCCATGTTCAGGGGTCTGGATCAGTCTTGTACAGGCCTCCTGGACAGCATCTGGGGTCGATGTGCTCTCCCTTGTTCAAGTCTCCTGTTCCTGTGGGTTTCTCCATCCTAGTACAGACCCCTTCGTTCTTCATTCCTCCCTCTCTTCAACTAAATTCCCGATTTCGGCTCATTGTATATCTGTGGATGTCTGTCTCTGTTTCCATCAGCCACTGGGTGAGGGCTCTAGGATGGCATAAAGAGAAGTCATCAATCTCATTTTAGGGGGAGGGTTTTTAGGTTATCCTCTCCACCATTGCCTGGATTGTCAGATCGTGTCATCCTTGTAGGTCTCTGGAGATCTCCCTGGTTCCTGATTCCTTCTCGGGCCTACAGTGGCTCCCTCTGATATCGTATCTCTCATCTTGCTCTCTTTCCTCTATTCTTCCCCCAACTCACTGTTTCTGCCCCTCAGTTTCCTCTCCTCTTCTCTTACTCTTATTGTAGCAGCTCCTCCCCCCCCTCTTGCCCCCAATTAGTTCGGGAGTTCATGCCACTTTCATTCCTAGGGACCATTTATCCCTTAGAGTCCTTCATGTTTCCTAGTTTCTTTGGTGAAGAGCATTATATACTGGTAGTCTTTTGTTCTATGTCTAAAATTCATATATGAGTGAGTACATACCTTGTTTGTCTTTTTGTGACTGGGTTACCTCACTCAGGATGGTTTCCTCTAGTTCCATCCATTTGCCTGAGAATTTCAAGATTCCGTTGCTTTTTTCTGCTGAGTAGTACTCCATTGTATAGATGTGCCACATTTTCTCAATCCATTCTTCAGTTGAGGGGCATCTAGGTTGTTTCCAGGTTCTGGCTATTACAAACAATGCTGCTATGAACATGGTTGAACAAATGTCCTTGTTGTAAGTACATGCCCTATTTGGGTATATACCCAAGAGAGGAATGGCTGGATCTTGAGGCAGATTGATTCCCATTTTTCTGAGCAACCGCCATACTGATTTCCAGAGTGGTCTTACAAGTTCGCACTCCCACCAGCAATGGAGGAGTGTTCCTTTTTCTCCACATCCTCTCCAGCATAGATTGTCATTGGTGTTTTTTATTTTAGCCATTCTGACAGGCGTGAGATGGTATCTCAGAGTTGTTTTGAGTTGCATTTCTCTGATGGCCAATGATTTTGAGCACTTTGTTAAGTGTCTTTCAGCCATTTCAGATTCCTCTGTTGAGAATTCCCTGTTTAGTTCTGCACCCCACTTTTTAATTTCGTTGTTTGGTGCTTTGGTGGCTAGCTTCTTGAGCTCCTTATATATTTTGGAAATCAGTCCTCTGTCAGATGTGGGATCGGTGAAGATCTTTTCCCATTCTGTGGGTGGTCGTTTTATCCTACTGACTGTTTCCTTTGCCTTGCAGAAACTTCTCAGTTTCAGGAGGTCCCATTTATTAATTGCAGACCTCAGTGTCTGTGCTTCTGACGTAATGTTCAGGAAGTGGTCTCCTGTGCCAATTTGTTCAAGGGTAGTTCCCACTTTCTCTTCTAGAAGATTCAGTGTGACTGGATTTATGCTGAGATCTTTGATCCATTTGCACTTAAGTTTTGTGCATGGTGACAGGTATGGATCTATCTGTAATTTTCTGCATGTCCGAATCCAATTGTACCAGCACCATTTGTTGAAGATGCTGTCTTTTTTCCATTGTATAGATTTAGCACCTTTGTCAAAAATAAGGTATCCATAGGTGCGTGGGTCGAAATCAGGGTTTTCAATTCGATTCCATTGGTCTATCAGTCTATTTTTGTGCCAATACCAAGCTGTTTTCAGAACTATGGCTCTATAGTAGAGCTTGAAGTCGGGGATGGTGATGCCTCCAGAAGATCCTTTATTGTAAAGAGTTGTTTTGGCTATCCTGGGCTTTTTATTTTTCCATATAAAGTTGAGTATTGTTCTTTCAATGTCTGTGAAAAACTGTGTTGGGATTTTGATGGGGATTGCGTTGAATCTGTAGATTGCTTTTGACAGGATTGCCATTTTTACTATGTTAATTCTACCTATCCAAGAGCATGGGAGATCTTTCCATTTCTCTGGTATCTTCTTTAATTTCTTTTTTTAAAGTCTCAAAGTTCTTATTGTACAGATCGTTTACTTTTTTGGTTAGTGTTACCTCAAGATATTTTATGTTGCTTCTGGATATTGTGAAAGGTGATGTTTCCCTGATTTCTTTCTCATTGGATTTATCATCTGTATATAGTAGGGCTACTGATTTTTTTGAGTTAATTTTGTATCCTGCTACCTTGCTGAAGGTGTTTATCAGCCGTAGGAGTTCCCTGGTAGAGTTTTTCGGGTCACTAATGTAGACTATCATGTCGTCTGCAAATAGTGAAAGTTTTACTTCATCCTTTCCAATTTGTATCCCTTTGATCCCCTTTTCTTGTCTTATTGCTATAGCCAGAACTTCAAGTACATTATTGAAGAGATATGGAGAGAGTGGACAGCCTTGTCTTGTTCCTGATTTTAGAGGAAACGCTTTGAGTTTCTCTCCATTTACTTTGATGTTGGCTATTGGTTTGGTGTATATTGCCTTGATCATGTTTAGATATGTTCCTGTTATTCCTGTTCTCTCCAAGATCTTTATCATGAAGGGATGTTGGATTTTGTCAAAGGCTTTTTCAGCATCTAGTGAGATGATCATGTGGTTTTTCTTTTTCAGTTTGTTATATAGTGGATTACATTGATGGATTTCGTATGTTGAACCATCCTTGCATCCCTGGGATAAAGCCTACTTGATCATGGTGGATGATTTTTCTGATATGTTCTTGGATTCGGTTGGCCAATATTTTATTGAGTATTTTAGCATCGATGTTCATGAGGGATATCGTCTGTAGTTCTCTTTCTTAGTCATATCTTTGTGTGGCTTGGGTATCAAAGTGATTGTAGCCTCGTAGAAAGAGTTTGGCAATATCCCATCTGCTTCTATTGTGGGGAACAGTTTGAGGAGTACTGGAATTAGCTCTTGTTTGAATTTCTGGTAGAATTCTGCAGTGAAGCCATCTGGCCCTGGGCTTTTTTTGGTTGGGAGGCTTTTGATTACTGCTTCTATCTCATTAGGGGTTATAGTTCGATTTAAACTGTTTATCTGATCTTGATTTAATTTTGGTAAGTGATATTTATCCAGAAAGCTGTCCATTTCCTTTAGATTTTCCAATTTTGTGGAATACAGCTTTTCAAAGTATGACCTAAAGATTCTCTGGATTTCCTCAGTGTCCGTTGTTATATCCCCTTTTCATTTCTGATTTTGTTAATTAGCATGCTCTCTCTCTGCCTTTTGGTTAGTTTGGCTAGAGGTTTGTCTATCTTGTTGATCTTCTCAAAGAACCAACTCTTTGTTTCATTGATTCTTTGTACTGTTTTCCTAGTTTCTACTTTGTTGATTTCGTCTCTCAGGTTGATTATTTCCTGGCGTCTACTCCTCCTTGGTGTGTTTGCTTCTTTTTGCTCTAAAGCTTTCAGTTGTTCTGTCAATTCTCTAATGTGACTTTCCTCCAGTTTCTTCATGTGAGCACTTAGTGCTATGAACTTCCCTCTTAGCACTGCTTTCAGGGTGTCCCATAAGTTCAGGTATGTTGTGTCTACATTCTCATTAAATTCTAGGAAGTCTTTAATTTCTTTTTTTATTTCTTCCTCAACCCAGGAATGGTGCAATTGGGTGTTATTCATTTTCCACGTGAATGTAGGTTTTCTGCAATTTGTATTGCTGTTGAATTCTAGCTTTAATGCATGGTGGTCTGATAAGATACAGGGGGTTATTTCAATACTTTTGTAACTGTGGAGGTTTGCTTTGCTGCCAACTATGTGGTCAATTTTTGAGAAGGTTCCATGTGGCGCTGAGAAGAAGGTATATTCTTTTGTGTTTGGATGGAATGTTCTATAGATATCTGTTAAACCCAGTTGTGTCATAACTTCTTTCAGATCCTTTGTTTCTTTGTTAAGTTTCTGTCTAGTAGTTCTGTCCAGTGGTGTAAGGGGGGTGTTGAAGTCTCCTACTATAAGTGTGTGTGGTTTTATGTGTGGTTTGAGCTTTAGTAATGTTTCTTTTACAAAAGTGGATGCTTTCGTATTAGGGGCATAGATGTTCAGGATTGAGACTTCATCTTGATGGACTTTTCCTGTGATGAGTATGAAATGCCCTTCTTATCTCTTTTGATTGCTTTTAGTTTAAAGTCTAATTTGTTAGATATTAGGATTGCTACCCCAGCTTGTTTCTTGATGCCCATTTGATTGGAAAATTTTTCCCATCCTTTTACTCTGAGGTATCGCCTGTCTTTGAAGTTGAGGTGTGTTTCTTGTAAACAGCAGAAGGATGGATTCTGTCTTCGTATCCATTCTGTTAGCCTATATCTTTTTATGGGTAAGTTAAGACCATTGACATTCAGGGATATTAATGTCCATTGTTCATTGGTTCTTCTTAGTTTTGGATTTATTGTTGGTGGTATCATTGCGTGTGGATTTTGCCCTCCTGTTTCTTTTTGTGTTTGGTGAAATTCGATTAACTACTGCCAGTGTCTTTGTGAGTGTAGTTATGTTCGTTGTGTTGGAGTTTTCCTTCCAGAGACTTCTGTAGTGCTGGATTTGTGGATATGTATTGTTTAAATCTGTTTTTGTCGTGGAATATCTTGTTTTCTCCATCTATAGTGATTGAAAGTTTTGCTGGGTACAGTAGTCTGGGTTGACATCCATGCTCCCTTAGTGCTTGTATGGTATCTATCCAAGACCTTCTGGCTTTCAGAGTTTCCATTGAGAAGTCGGGTGTGATTCTGATTGGTTTGCCTTTATATGTTACTTGGCCTTTTTCCTTTGCTGCTCTTAATATTTTCTCTTTATTCTGTAGATTTGGTGTTTTGATTATTATGTGTCGGGGGACTTCTTTTTGTGGTCCAGTCTGTTTGGTGTCCTGTAAGCTTCTTGTACTTTCATAGGCATATCCTTCTGTAGGTTGGGGAAGTTTTCTTCTATGATTTTGTTGAATATGTTTTCTGTACCTTTGAGCAGTGTTTCTTCACCTTCTTCTACACCTATTATTCTTAGGTTTGGCCTTTTTACGGTGTCCCATATTTCCTGGATATTTTGTGTTAGGGTTTTGTTGGACTTGAGGTTCTCTTTGGTTGATGAATGTATATCCTCTAGCGAGTCTTCAGTAGCTGAGATTCTCTCTTCCATCTCTTGAATCCTGTTGGATATACTTACATCTTTAGTTTCTGATCTTTTATCCAACCTTTCCATTTCCAACAAGGTCTCATTCTGTGTTTTCTTTATTGTGTGTATTTCAGCTTTCATGCTTTGAACTATTTCAAGAGCTTCCTTCACTTGCTTGGATGTTTTTTCTTGGCTTTCTTTAGATTCTTTTAGAGATTTCTTTATTTCTTGAATTTTTTGGTTTGTCTTTTCCTCCAATTCATTTAATTTTTTGTTTGCTTTCTCTTCTATTTCTTTAAGGGATTTTCTTGTTTCCTCTTTAAAGGTCTCTATCAACTTGCTGAGATAATTTTTGAGGTCCATCTCCTCTTCATGCTCTGTGTTGGGCTTTTCAGCTCTTGCCGGAGTGGAGTCCCTAGATTCTGGCGGTGTCATGTTGGTCTTTGTGTTGTTGAGTGAAATCTTATTCTGTCTTCTCCCCATATCTTCTTTTAGTGGGTGTGGGTGGGTTCTCTCTATCTCCTCTTGTGGCCCAGTGGTGTGTGGGGGCTAGGAATTCGATGTCCACAACTCTAGATGATCTCGACGCTCCTGGTGGTCTCCTCGCTAGTTCCTAGTTTCTCAGTCGTTCGGCGGCATGGAAGAGTGGGGTGCTACCAGATTTGGAGCACAGGGAGCTCCTCCCTGCCTGGGCTTGTCTGGCCCAGGCCGGCAGGCACAGGCGGGGGTGGTGGGGTGTTCTGGCCTGGGGTCGGGAGCGGGCAGGAGCTCACTCACCTAGTTCCAGGTCAGTCTGCGGCGCGAATGTAAGAATGGGGTGCTAGCAGATTGGTGGGGCAGGGAGCTCCTCCCTGCCTGGGCGTGTCTGGCCCAAGTCGGCAGGCACAGGTGGGGGTGGTGGGATGGGGGTGGTGTGGTGTTCTGGCCTGGGGTCAGGAGTGGGCAAGAGCTCACTCACCTCGTTCCAGGTCAGTCTGCGGCGGCCGAATGTAAGAATGGGGTGCTAGCAGATTGGTGGGGCAGGGAGCTCCTCCCTGCCTGGGCGTGTCTGGCTCAAGCCGGCAGGCACAGGCGGGGGTGGTGGGATGGGGTGGTGGGGTGTTCTGGCCTGGGGTCGGGAGCGGGCAGGAGCTCACTCACCTAGTTCCAGGTCAGTCTGCGGCGGCGGAATGTAAGAATGGGGTGCTAGCAGATTGGTGGGGCAGGGAGCTCCTCCCTGCCTGGGCGTGTCTGGCCCAAGCCGGCAGGCACAGGCGGGGGTGGTGGGATGGGGGTGGTGGGGTGTTCTGGCCTGGGGTCGGGAGCGGGCAGGAGCTCACTCACCTAGTTCCAGGTCAGTCTGCGGCGGCCGAATGTAAGAATCGTCCCTGCACATTTTTATAGCTTTCCCTCAGGCCTTTGCAGATTCCATGTGGACATTCTGGTCCCTTATTGGATGTCATTTGTTGGGAAAGTTTGCCTGTCCTGACCACCAGCTCCAGAATAACCACCAAGAGGCTTAGTATTAATTATAAATTCTCAGCTGACAGCTCAGGCTTGTTAGTAACTAGCTCTTACAACTTAACTCATTTCTATTACTCTTTGTGCGGCCCTGAGGTTTGTGGCTTTTACCTCTATCCCACTTTGTGTGTCTGACTCATTCTGCATCTGACTAATGACTTCTCCCACTCTGCCCTTCTTCTTTCCAGAGATCACTGTTTGGCTCTCCCACCTATACTTCCTGCTTGGCTACTGGCAAATCAACTTTTCATTAAGAAACAAGAGTAATAATATTTACAGTGTACAAAAGGATTATTCCATAGCATGTATGTGCCTTTGTGTTTACATATTACTTCATATATGTAGTTAATATTGTATTTCTCTGCAATGGAATAAATGTGCTTAACTTTAGGGAACACAGCCAAACACACAGTAAGGTGATCATTTTAATTTAGTCTCCCATTGGATCCAGTTACTCTTGTCAATACTAGATATCTGTTATTATAGCCATGCATGCTGGTAGGTGTGTGGTGATGTGAGTTTGAGAAGCAGATGGTGGAGTTCTGTAATTTCCAGATGACTGGTGGCATTGAGAACCCTTTAGTCTCATCAGAGCTCACTTAGACAACTGCCTTGTGAAATGACCTTTAAATATTGTTCATTGGAGCACCTATTTTTATGATATGTTTCTTCTTCTTTTTTGTGACCTTGTCCTATTTTGTTTCATTCATTTATTTAGTTCATAAATAAAGTCATGCACAATTATGATACAGAATACAGCATGTTCACAATGGCATGGCTAAATTAAACCAGTTAACATGTTATATCACACATATTCATCATTTTTGTTTTGAGAACACTTAAAGCATACTATCTCACAACTTTTAAAATATGGCATATTGTTATCAACCATATTGATCATGCTCTCAGTAGACCTCAAGACTTCACAGAGTCCATGCCTCTTGTCCAACTGCAGTTTTATATCCTTAAACCAATCCTTTCCCCATTGTTAAAAGACCCACATTGAAGCCTAATAGCCATAATTCTGCTCTCTGTTCCCATAAGTTCATCATTTCTAGGTTACACATAAAATTGAAATATGATATGTTTCTTCTAATTCTTTTCTAATTCACTTATTCTGTATTACCATTATTTTTTCTCTTCATGGAAAGTGCTCCTTAAAGGAAAATTTACCCATGCTTCCCCTAAAATGATATATTGATGAGGTTGAGGTTATTGATCCAAAAAGTTGGTTGCTTTAGATTTACCACTCAAACCTACAGTATACCTGAAATAGATTTTTTGTTTGTAGTTGGAGCTAGGAATATAAAAGTAAGACAGAATTTTCCTGCTCCTATATCCACATGACCCCTCAGTATTCCATGGAAGGCTACAGTGTCCCCA
The DNA here is from genome assembly GCF_003668045.3 of Cricetulus griseus. Taxonomy (NCBI): domain Eukaryota; kingdom Metazoa; phylum Chordata; class Mammalia; order Rodentia; family Cricetidae; genus Cricetulus; species Cricetulus griseus. The sequence continues at coordinate 612 of NW_023277198.1, read as the reverse complement.
GTGCATTGCACACATGAACTTCTGTCATTGCTCATATGACTATGTGTGTGTCTGACATTTGTCTTCTTCATCTACTGTTTACTCTGTATTTTGCATATGCCTGTGGTGTGTGTGTGTGTGAGTGTGGGTGTGGGTATGAGAGAGAGACAGAGACAGAGACAGAGAGAGACAGAGAGAGACACAGAGGGACACACACACACACACACACACACAGAGAGAGAGAGAGAGAGAGAGAGAAGAGAGAGAGAGAGAGAGAGAGAGAGAGAGAGAGAGGAGATCCTCTGTCTTTGCCTACCCAGAGTTGGAATGAGGATATGAAAATGCATACTACCTGTTATGTGTTACATGGTTTCCAGGAGGTGTATGAGATGCTTTAGATATTCATCATAATCCTGAGACATGAGTGTCACAGTCTCATTGGATAGATGAAGAAACTGTGCATTGGGAGGTTCAGTAACTTGAGAAGAGTGCACAGAAACGAAACAGTGTGCTCAGAGCCACACCCGGCCTTTTTTCTTAATTAAAAGTACTATTTTTATTTTCTGTGTATGTGTTTTTGCCCACCTGTATGTCTGTTCACATTGTGTGTGCTTGGCCTGTGGATGAAGAATA
>NW_023277197.1:138875-178044 GCF_003668045.3 Cricetulus griseus | reverse complement strand
AAGGTGTGTGCCCCCAAACCCAGCCATTCTATTTCTGCTTTCTCTTTCTTTCTTTTTTTTTTTGGAGACATGGTTTCTCTGTGGCTTTGGAGGCTATCCTGGAACTGCCTCTTGTAGTGCAGGCTGTTCTTGAACTCACAGAGTTTCGCCTGCCTCTGCCTGCTGAGTGCTGGGATTTAAGGATTGCGCCACTGCCACCTGGCTTTTTGCTTTTGTCCTTTAAACACGCATAAACTTTAAAGGTTTTTCCGTTTACTGTTAAACAACACTGCCAAAACTAAAGTGGCGGCTTTCTAATCCACTGTCTTTCCAAGACGGTGAAAGTATGTTTACCACCAGCACTCAGAGCTCTGCTCATTGCCTTGGTCTATGGTGCTAGCAAGGAGCATGCTGCTACTTGGAGATGTGGTCACTACCACTGCCAGCTGTGTGGGGCACAAACCCAAGACCCTGAGATTAAGACTCTCATGCTCAGAGCCAGGCCTCTGAGAAAGAACCCTGCAGTTTTTTCCACTTAGGCTGATTCAGGAAACCTCTCTTAAAGGAACCACTCAAGTCTCTTCTTTTCTCTAGCAAAGCAGAGAACACCTGAGAAAATGTTGCTAAAAGGAAGGTGTGCTTTTCTCTGTTCTTTTGCTTCTAGAATCCCTTTTTAAAACTATGGTGAAGTCACGGGAAGGTGGCTTGAGGCACCTGGCGCCTCTTGACTCACGGAAACTGGTGGATCCAAATCATGAGAGCATAGAATCCTAAGCCCTAGAACTCTTAAGGGCTGCAGGCCATCTGAGGAGTTCCAAGTCAAAGCCCCAGGATCATGGGATGGTTCGAGCTTATGGAAGCTGCTCCAATGCCCTGCAGCAGCTCAACAGGGCAGACTTCTGCAGCAGGTTGATTGCTTCCTCTGGGAACCTGGTGGCGAGGGGTCATCCCACTCCTGACACCACTCTGTAACAATAAATCTTTCTGCCAAACTGCCCGAACCCTGCCAACACCTGTGTGCCACCACACCCACCTAGTCTAATTTTTGCTTCTGCTTCTGGAGTACCATGTGCCACCACAACCATCTCTTCTAGCTGTGTGTCTCCTATCTCTAAGTAGCTGCTCTAAATCTTCATTGAGCGACCTCATTGTCCCCATTAGGCCGTTTACCAGCATGCCAAGATATACCAGGTGGTCTACACATATGTCTTATTAAATATTATGTCGGCTTGACCGGGATACCATTGAGGCCAATGCAGGAAGATTTAAGCTCATGGCCAGCCTACAAAACAATGTTGATCAAATATATTGCTGATCTGTTTTGAAAATAAATGCAGGAAAAATGAATGCAAGAAAAATGGAAGGAAGACTAAAACATTTAATCAAAGCAGAAATGGCAGAGGCATGTAAAAACTATAAAAGACCCAGAGAGTGATATTTGCATACAAGCTTCAACCTCAAGTTCTGGAAAGCAAAGCAGCTGGCCACTATCTAATCACCTCTATCTCAGGCTGAATGGGCTGATTCAATCTCATGAATCAAGTCTCAGACTGTAATCTTTCCTCAAGATGGCTGGAGAATGGAGGCTTCTACTGGGACCTTTCTTCTGTCTTATATACTACCATAAAGGGGAATTTAAAGGTATAAGTTATATATCTCCACCTCTCTTTTTTTTTAACTAATTCCATCTTGTGAAGATATGGCTGGCCTTGGAATCACAAACACCTTTCTACCTCTTAATTCTGAACTGGAGGATTAAAGGTGTATACTACCACCTACTAGCTTCTAGCTGTTGTGATTAAAGGTGTGTGCTTGACATCTAAGGCTTCTGGCTTACTTTGTTTTTCTGAATCCTCAGTCAAGTTTTAATAAATCCTAAATAATGTATCACTATAGAAGCAGGTTTATTGCTCTTTCTTGGTTGCCAGCCTGGTCTACAAAGACTATTCCCAAAAGATGATCAATTAAGGAAGATATTATCAGGAACCAAATGATTAAATCAAACAATTAAAATTAAAAACTTAATGATTATTTGAAAAGCATCTAGTGAGACAATTTAATGAAAGAGTTTTACCAGGAGAAAATGAAATGTGGAGCACAATATCAAACAAAACACACACACACACACAACACACACACACATTGTGCTATATTGTTTATGATCTAGTAAATCTTACCAGGAGTTACAAATGCAAAACTATCCAAACAGAGAGGCTGGGTGTTTTTCAATACATTTTATTTAAATAGGAATGATTGTATACATTTTAGGTAAATTAGAAATGATCTAATTTGCTTCTCCCTCCCATCAAAAGTTTTCAAGTCATTTGGTGCAGAGCCTAGGCCCTCCCCCTATGGCAACTCTTGTAACACAGTTTTCCAAAAAGCCCACACCTCCTAGTAGGAGGCTGGGTGTTTTTGGCTAACAACTTTAATCCCAGGACTCAGGAGATAGGGGCTGAAGGATCTGGGTTAGTTCAAGGCCACCCTTGGCTACAGGAGAGTGAATCAGTCTAAAACAAACAGAACCCAAGTCTTTAATCCCATTAGAGGTATGAAACCCAGGAACTCAGGGTTTCATGATGATTTTACTCAGCGATTAGTCTCCAACCAAGTTGAGGACAGGATCTCCCCAGACTTAGGTGAGGTAAGGGGTAATGGTTAGCTGCTTTGCATTAGGGATCTTCAGCTTGAACCCCAATATCTGATTCTTGGTTGCTATGAATTGTGCTATCCATACAGAGGCTCTCTCTCTCTGTCTCTCTTCCTCCCTCCCTCTATCACACACACACAAACACACTCACAAACACACACATACACACACACACACACACACACACACACACACAACTCATACTAAAAACACACAAAGCACAGGCACTTTAAAAAGTCGCTACTACAAAAAATACATGCAGATAACTTAATATACACATTTATTACCTTTACTATGCACATGAATTACATTTACTAGAACAAACTCACACACATAAACAAAACACACTGAAATTTGCTACATATATACACTAAAACAATTTATACTGACTACAACACACACTCACATGGCCTTAACAAAACATAGAATGCATAATTTCATCAGTCAATCCATGATCTCTTGGATTTCTCCTTAGTTTTGGATTTCTGTTTTCAAAAGAGCCATGTTTCAAATTATACAGAGGCAAAATAATTCTTATAGGATTAAGGTGTTAGAGCCTCTATCTCCCAATCAGAATGAAGCACGTAATTGGGAGGTGGAGTTACCTAAAGAGGGTGGGACAGAAATGGAGTATAAAATGATCAGAGGAGTCAAACAGTCCTTCAGAATTCCTTAGCCTGGAGTCAATCACTGCTTGGCCCTGCTAGGAACAGAAGACCTGTCACAAGTGTCCAGATCAGGTAAGTCACTCACCTCCATCAGGAGGCCTCTTGCATGCTAGGAAGGGCATATCAACAATTCAACTACATTGCAAGATATCACATTTAAAATGAAAAAAACAGAATTTGAGGGTTGTTTTGTTTTGGATTGTTTTGTTTTTGTTTTGTTTTGGGTTGTTGCTTTGGTGTGGTTTTGGTTTAGTGGGAATCACTAATTGGGTTGGAAATTAAATGTTAGTATTTTTATTCAATTGAGGTATTTTGGTGGGAGGGTGTCAGGAGGCAAGTTTGGCCTTGAACTTCAGATTGTTATAGGTCTTTACGTCCTCCTAACTTCATTCTGGATTTCATGTTAGGATATGTTCTATATTTTAACCCTATATAGTCTCTTAAACTATGTTTCACAGATTTAAGGATTTACAGTTTTTGAATTGAAATTTCCTCTCACTGGAGTTTACAAAGAGTCCTAGGAACAACTAATAGTTTCATGAGTGCAAGTCTGAAGGTTGCTCTGATCAGGGAACTGAAACTTGAGGAATATGTTTGTCTTAGCCGTGACTATTTGTTATGACATTGTGTGAGAGACCAATTGGAAAAATCCTCCCAAAAATGATCCATGAACCACACCCTAACCCTATCTGTACATTAGAAGATTTCACAGGCCTATAAAACCCCTGATTATATATCTGTTTGTTTTTACTAGACAGTATTTCTCCATATCGGTTTAGCGTATCCTTGTAGTCACTCTAGAACAGGATGGCCTCAAACTCACAGAGATCTGCCAGCCTCTGCCTCCAGAGGGCTAGGATTAAAGGCATGTGCCACCATAGCCCCCACCAACCTTCCTGAATATTTGTCCAAATTGTTTTCATTATAGCCTCCTGCCACTATGCCTATCACTCAGTTAGTGTTTGAATGTGTGAGTGCTCTAGGCAGGCATGGCTACCAAAAGAGAAAATACTGTCAGTGACGAGTAGGATCATGGTCAAGATGTACATTCCTGGGCTGCATAATGACTCCTACTTCGGTTTAGAAGCATAGGAATTCCAGTCAAACATCCACTTAACTTACAACTATGTTTTAAAAATTAAATGAATCTATATTTTTTCCTACTATCTTTCTTTTCCTAGGTCATTATCAACCTTTTTAATAGTGTTATTGACTAGCTACGGTTGACTCTTTCAAAAATCCAGAAACAGAAACTATTAAGCATGATTACACTGAGTATGGCCAGATTGGTACATAAGTTTATACCAGACAACCAATCTACAGGCCAGACCCTGTCTCAAAAATAATTAGTGAATGAATGACTATAGAAATAAGCTAAATGACTGGTTGAAAATTGTCCAGTGAGCCCAATGACCAAGTTTTACTATGACATTCATGAAGCTTAGAGCTTATTTTTAAACAAAGCAAACACACTAAACTACAAAATTATAACACATACACACAATAAAAATACACAAATATATAACATACACTGAAATGTACAAATATAGGAAATTATACACAAACACTAATGTACAGAGTGAGCACTCTAAATAATAAACAAAGTTACTTAAATACACATTGTAACATATAAAACACATACACATTAAACATACATACAGAAATAGGTCATACATGTTAATATACATATACATTCAAAAGAGTATATACAAACTAAACCACGAATCTGTGCTTGTAATACACGGGTAAAATTAATTCAATCAATCAGTGGATTAATAGAATCTTCAAATTGGTAGTTTAAGATTTTGTTTTCACACAGTGAGTTATGACTCAGTCAAGAAACACTAAGTAATTACAATCATGAAGAAGATTAATCAGATGTAATATTAATCTCTCACTGAGGTAGACATGTGTCAAAGGGAATTTGGTCTAGATGGGAACATTGTCCATAGTAAGAAGCATAAAAAGTAGCTGGAGTCCAAAGTGTCAGGAATTGTGAGAATCCCAACTATTCCCATTCAAACTGAACACATGGAATATAGAACACGGATACATTGTATATGTGACATTAGCAGTCTCTTTCATCATGGGCCTTGAAAGATGGTCAGTCCCAATTTGCCAAAAAGAGGCTGGTCTGATTTCTTTCTTCTTAAAAATATTTCCAAATGGGAATGAGATTCAGAGGAGCAGAACTTGGTACCTGGTGGGAAAACATTTCATTTGGGCCTGAATCAGGTCTAATGACAGACTCCATGCGGTGACAGTGATTTGGGTTGGACATGAGCAGATAGTAGAAGAAAACACACTGAGTCTTTGACTAATACTACATGAGTGATCCTGGTGTGGCTTGGTTTTTGTGATGGTGGACGTGCAACATTGTAACACATAACATGAAAATATGACTCCTGAATGTTTTTGTAGATCCTTTTCTCTGCAGATCAAACATAATGGGCTCTGGGGCCCCACCCACACTACTGCAACTGGCAGTGAAGAGTCTACAGACGAATGAGAATGTGGGCATCTCAGCACTGCAGCAGCTGCCCAAGGAGCTCTTCCCATGCCTGTTCAAAGAGGTCTTCACCAGCAGACATACAGAGATGCTGACAGCAATGGTGGCAAGATGGCCCTTTGCCTGCCTCCCTGAGGGGGCACTGATGAACGTTCCTGACATGGCAATATTGAAAGCTGTTCTCAATGGTCTAGACACACTGCTGACACAGCAATTTCACCTCAGGTAAGAAGAATTGAATGGGAGCAGGTACTGGGTTATTAGGAAAGGATATGTGCAGTCAAGTAGATGTGCTCAGTCCTGGATTGGAGGGATCTGATGTTCTGAGCTTGGAAGTCAGTCATAGAAGACACTATCTAATTTGAGTAACAAAATAATTCACTTTCAGAAGTGCAGGGCACCTCAGTGTAGACGTACCCATAGAAGCATTAGCTTCCCTGTCATTTCCCACAGGCAATAGGAAGTCAACAGTAAGTGAATGGAGGGAAGCAGGACAAGGAGACAGATGTACCTCATGCAAAGAACTCTTGCCTGACAGGTGGTGTTGTTAATGTTAGAGAAGTAGAATGGAAAGCTCACTGGATTTCCGTTCCCTTCTTTCATTGTGACACCTCATGGTTTTCTCTCACAGACAGTCAACGCTTCGAGTGCTGGACCTGAGGAACGTACACAATGTGTTCTGGGATGTTTGGCCTGGAGTAGAAGGTTTACAATGCTTAGAAGGGAGTTTCCTTCCTAGATATGCCCAGAGGCAGCTCTTGATGGTGGTGACTGACTTTGACCTACGACTTAACTTGGATGAACACCAAGCATATTTGTTGCAGTGGGCCCAGCAGCGACAAAGTTCTGTGCGGTTGTGCTGTTTGAAGATGACAATCTGTGGGACTTCTTTGGAGATGATCAGAATGGTTATGAAAACTTTCCAGCCTTGCTACCTGGAGCAACTGGATCTATCCACAAACTGGAATCTGATCACACTGAGTCGTTTTGCACCTTGGTTTGGTCAGATGAGAAATTTGCGCAAACTCCATGTGTCCCACATTTACATGAAGAGGAACAAAGAAGACATAGAGCAGAAGTGTGTTGCCAGGTTCATTTCACAGATATCCAAACTGAACTGTCTCCAGAATCTCTCCATGAATGGTGTCTACATTTCTAGTGAGCGCATGAAACAGTTGTTCAGGTAAGAAAAGATAGAGAGCTGTTTATGCTACCACTGAAACCCTCCACTAATATCATATTGATTAGTGGACACCTGAGATAGGGCAGCCCTGTGAATTTCACTGAGTCACATGGAGTCTCTTTGTATGTGTTATGTATACTTCCATGGGGTCCAGCTAACCCGGATGAGAAGGGAACAGTAGGGAACAGGGGGGTATTAAGGTTGGAAGAGTCATGCCTATAGAGGTTACATGGGTATCTCTGTTGTTGTATCTTTGTGAACAGTAACCCATTTACAGTTTTCATGTGGAGACTCTGTCATGTTTTAACTGACAATGGAGGGAGGAATCTTTTCAGCATAGCTATGGTCTCAGCAGATTGGAAATTTGTGCATGCACACATTAAGATACATGGGATTTGGTTAAATTTAGGATGTAGATGTATATATTTGGGAGAAGTCACTTACATAAGAAACCGATGACCCTCAAGTTGCAGTTCCCTATTTCCACACCTAGGCTGCTCTCGGAGACTCAACGAGAACCAAGAAACAGCAAGCCCGTCCCTGCCCTCAGACCAAATACCACACACTCACATATGCACCTGCAAATGGAAATAGACTATATGGGGGCAATGAGACTTCAGTGACTCCTGTTAGGCACAGGATGAGAGGATGCGGGAACAATTTGAGACAAGGCATCGCTGGTTGTGAGTTTCCAGGCTGTATTGGCCTTCTCTGGTTCTCTGACATAATGAGAAGAAGAAGCTGTAATGCTGTGATCTGAGCCCATCAAATGCGACAGCTATGGTCTCCAGTAGGCAATGGTGTGACTCTAGTGAGGAGACAGACACCAACAGGGTGATATTTGGGTCTTGAGATCAAACATAAAACAAACTCATGTTGCTTCAGTGGTTCCCATGCTGGCTGACTATGTATCATGTGGGTTAAGGGTGAAGTCAGCAATGAGTTGCAAACCCCCAATCAGATAAGGCCTTCATAATATTGGGCTATAGGTGAGCTCGTACACTATTTCTTGTCATTAGTGATTGGTTTGGGAAGACACAATCTACAGTGAATGGGGCCATTCCTTGGCTAGTTGTTCTATATTCTCCAAAATAGCTGAGTGAGCATGACCTGGAGAGGAAGTCTGTAAGTCACATCTATGAGGCTTCTCTCTACATATCCTGCTTCTAGATTCCTGCCAAGTTTGAGTCACTGTCCTTACTTGCCCCTGTGATGGATAATAAATGTCTAATATTCAAACCAAAAAACCTGTCATCTCCTAATTCCTTTGGGGTGTTATACATTTTATCATAGCAATATTACCCAAAACTAAGATATCCTCTCTGTAGCACAGTGGAAATTATAATGCTCTACCATACCATGTTAAAGAACCCATCTCTTGTTATTTCCCTAGATGCTTGAAGAGTCCCTTGGAGACACTGTCCATCAATCTCTGCATGTTGTCCCAGGCAGACATGAAACACCTGTCCCAGTGTCAGTGGATTTTTCAGTTGAAGCACCTGCAACTCCATGGTGTACCACTATTTCACTTAAGTACCATACATCTCCAATTTCTTCTTGAGCATATAGCAGACACTTTGGAGATCTTGGAGTTAGAGGACTGCACGATTGGAGACTCTCAAATCAGTGCTCTCCTGCCTGCCCTGAGAAAGTGCTCCAAGCTCACCAGGGTCAACGTGTATGACAACGCCATTTCCAATTCAGTGATGAAGGAATTTCTACAAGGTATGAGCAATATCAGCACATTGACCGAGGAGTTCTACCCTGCTCCACTGGAATGCTATGATGAACTGGGTCATATCCTAGTGGAGAAATTGGCCCAACTATGTCCCGATCTCCTGGATATACTCAGGCACAAAAGACACCCCAAGAATGTCTCCTTTGGTACACACATCTGCCCTCAATGTTTTCAGCGATGTGTCTATGACGTGAAGACAAGACTGTGTCACTGTTTCTCATAAAGAGAAGTAGGTTGCTCCTGAATTGTGAAGACTCAAAGTCTGAAGATAGGACTTTCAAGAAGATGCTGAACAACATGTGGTTTCTGATACTTTTGGATGCTTCAGGAACAGCTTATTATTCAGGCCACATGTGCTAACTTGATGAACACTGGGACCATGGAAAGCAGGTGCTGTCTTGTAGAATCAGAACTACAGATCTGCACAATGAAATGTTCACCTCTTGAGATAGGTTCACCAGTGTCTTCTGCCCTGCATGGTAGTTGTGTACATATTATAACATTTGGAACCTGGATGTTTTCCTCTGGTACCATACTCAGTCATTTACCTCAGTTTTTTCATTAAAACTAAGGATATGACCTCATCTAACATTATCATGGAAATTGTAGTCCAAGAAGTGTGCCATCAAAAGTAACTAGGATCACTTTGGACAGTGTCATCCACTTTTGACCTCCTATAGTTTCGTGCTTTGTTGGATTATATGCATACAGTTGTCAAACCAAAGTCATCAGTGCAGACTCCATTTCCAATGAAGATTGTTTTGGGCTATGGAGGGAACTAAAGCCAAGATAGTCTTATAAGAGGCAATGTGAATATACCCAAGCTGGTTGAGGTGAAAATCCTTACCAAGAGACTGACTGCACCTGACAGATGCGTTTTCAATACTAAGGTGTAACCGTTGCATTTATTTTGTTAAGGGAAGTCCAATGAAGTTATTTGTATCCCTTTTTTCACAGTGTCAAATACAAATAAATTGTTTTGTACCTTACACTCTATTCTCTTTGTTTTTATTAAAAATATACACTAAAAATATTTTTATTCAAGTTCCTCTACTTCTTATGTGTGGCCTACTGTGTCGTTACCAGTACCAAATCCTTTAGGAAATGAAGAGTATAATTATATCCTAGTCTTTGGAAGAGACACCTTTGCTTGCTTTATGTTCCATTGTATTCTCCGTTAAGAAAACAATTATTTCTATGTCAAGTGTGCACTGCATAATTTTGGAAAGCAAAGTTTCACCAAGATAACATTTCAGGTTTATTATTTGGCTTTATTTTTGCATTAAACTACTGATTTTAGTTCATTTGTTATTCATGTGTTTCATGTCTATGTAGTCTCCATCTTCCTACACACCCGAAGAGGGCACCAGATCTCATAATGGATGGTTGTGAGCCAGTATGTGGGTGCTGGGAATTGAACTCAGCATCTCTGGAAGAGCAGTGAAGTGCTCTTAACCACTGAGACACCTCTCCAACCCCCTTAAGCTACTCATTTTGCTCAGTCTCCTTTCCTCCTCCCCTCTACATTTTCACCCTCCTACTGTCCCCACACTCCCAAATTTCAGGAAATCTTGTCTTGTTTCCCATCCTAGGCAGATGTCTCTAGGTCTCCTTTTATTATTTAAATTAAAAACAATCTTGTTCATACCATTTCCAATTCCCTCTCTCTAATCCTCCAAATTCCCCCACCATCTCATCATTTCACATAAAATCCACTCCTCAGGGAGGGTCAGGCCTCCCATGACTGATATTCAAATCTGTCAAATGCCAGAATTGTTTTTAAGCCAATAATGGCTCCCACTATTGAGATATCCCTGACCTTACTCTCCTCTCTTCTTCACCCACCTGGACCTTCCTGATCCCTCATGTTCTCCTAAAACTCCAATTCCCATCCACTCTCTCCTATTTCTTGGATCCCCAGTTTCTTCCTCCTACTGCCCCCTTCCTCTCAATTTATTCAGGAGATCTTGTCTATTTACCTGTCTCAGGTGATCATGTTTGTGTCTCTTATGGTCCTCCCTGTTCCCTAGCATCTCTGGGCTTGTGGACTGTATGGTGGCTATCCTTTGTTCTATGTCTAATATCCACTTATGAGTGAGTAAATACTATGTTTGTCCTTCCATATCTGGGTTACCTCAAACAGAGTGGTTTCCTATAGTTCCATCTATTTGCCTCCAAGTTCCAAATTTCCATATTTTTTACATATGAGTGGTATTCTATTATGTAAATATTCCACATTCCCTGTATCCTTTCGTCAGTTGAGTTTCATCTAGGTTGATTTCAGGTTCTTCGTGTTACAAATAATGCTGCTGTGAACTCACTTGAACAAATGTCTTTGTGGTATGAATCTCTGTGAGTTTGAGACCAGCTTGGTCTACAAGAGCTAGTTCCAGGACAGCCTCCAAAGTGACAGAGAAACCCTGTCTGGAAAAATAAACAAAAATAAGAGAGAAAAGGAGAAATAGAATAGCTGGGTGTAGTGGCACACACCCTTAATCCCAGTACTCAGGAAGCAGAGGCAAGCAGCTCTCGGTGACTTCAGCCTGGTGTACAGAGTGATTTCAAGAGCAGCTAAAGTTACACAGAGAATCCCTGTCTCATAAAACGAAAATAAAAAAGTAAAAGAAATAGAATAGTTAAAAGCCACGTAAAGATGGAAAATACATGGAAAGTCTGGATACTATATGCTCTATTGTTGTCTTAAAATTGTTTATTGCTGAGGAAGTAGGAACAACTGCTAACAGACTTTTGATTATCAATGCTGCTACAGTAATCCAACTTATATATTTTAAAAATGCTTTGGACTTCAAAATTTAAGTCTAAGGACAGCCTACTTGGGAAAACATGTCTTGCTTGTGCTTTCAAAACCCCTAAAGCAGTGCCCAAATTATCCCACAATCCAAACAGGTGACATGATGCAGCCATAGATGACTTTGGCTAGATTCGTGTGTTTTTTTTTTCATGATCCCCATGGTATGGATATTGCCCCCAACCAGCAGGAATGAATTTGGAATGAACGACTGAAAAATTCCCAAATGTTGTTTATGAATATTTGTTTTCATTTAAATGGGTTTGGTTATATATGTTAATGATTACAGTCAATCTTTTTTTAAAGGAAAAAGGGGAAATAGGATATAGGAATGAATACTTTGCATTGGTATGGATTTTCATGTGTTGATACCTATTTAAGGTCAATTTCATGACATGTAAATTTCTCCTCTTGTTTAGGTATTGTATTTATACAGATCTTTTAAAATGATATGCACTTTTAAATACAGATTATATATATAGTCACCTATAATAGTCACAACCTACAGTTAGGTTAGTTAGGCTTTCTAGATATACATAGATGTATTTGAGATGTTCAGGAAAAATCAACTATCTATAATCAATGTGAAGACACCATGGAATACATTGGATCTGGATTAGTATCAAGGAAATTTATCTTTTCAAAAGTATCTTCAGAACTTTCTTCATTTCTTTCTGTAACTGTGCAATTAATGGGATATTGCTTAAATGAGTTCTGTAAGTATTCTACCACAAAGGGAACTTTACAGACATGGTGAAGTTCAGGAGACAATAGCATTAGTGACAAAATGGAATTTGACAAGTTTTTTTCCACAATTATTTCTAAGCCACACCAGAGAGAAAATATTAATTCTTTTGATTACAAACCCAGAATTTGTGAAACTTAATTGAAGGAATTTATGAAATGATCCTAACTTTAGCTCCTCAAAGAGCTTAGGAGCCTATATGGATCAACAAGGAACTGTAGGTCAAGGCCACATTTGCATATCCATCCTCCTGTAACCAAAACCATAAGAAAACAAAACAAAAAACCCAAGTAAATCAAAACCCAAGCAATAATGGACATTCTCCATTAAAACAAAACTATACCAGGCAACAACACCCACAAACCTCACAGATTCCATCTTCATTTTTAATTAACTATTCTTATCAGAAATAGCTGTCAACTCACCATGTAACAGTCCTTAGAGAGGATGAGTGACTTACCTTATCAGGACATTGCTGACAGTAATACCAGGCAGAGTGATTTAAGGCAAAGGTACACTCAGGGCATTCTAGGACTCCTCTGACCCTCTTAAACTACTTTTTCTTCACAGATTCTCCTTTTACTTTAAATAATTTTTATTTAAATTAAAAAAATAATATTTTACATTTCAATCCCAGTTTCCTCTCCCTTCTGTCCTCCCCATTTCCCCACCTGCCAGGGTCCAACTGTATAAGTCCCACACTACAAAGGCCATCTATACCCAACTGATGTCTTTGGGGCTGTAATCAAAGCCATCTGAACAACCCTGGGTCCATCCAAGAGTGGGAGAGTGTGGACGTGGGGAAGGTCATAACCCAATGGCAATATGGAGAAGGCTCAGACATTTTATTTCAGTAGGGCTCTCAGGCCAGGATGGAGTCTGGAGTGCACGGTTTATCCAAGCATCCTCTTAAATAGCTTTCCAACAGTGTGGTTATATCAGAAGATATCTATTATCATGAATAAAGCTGATATCAAAAATACCATTTAATCTTAGAGGCACCCCTAAAATTTCATGTCCTCATCAGCCTCTCACCAGTCCCTAGGCATGTATGGAAGCCCTCAGAATAGGTGTGGGCCCACCCAGGGACTAAGTCTGTTGTTATACAAACTAGGAGACATTCTCCAGTGAGGCCAAGCCATCCAGTGGTAACTAGGCAGAGGTATAAGAGACAACGTGAGATTCGAGCAACTGGATGGAGCTTGAGTCGTGTTTCCCAAAATATAATAATCAATCGTTTTAGGACACTGACACCCACCAAATCCCCACACAACCCCAATCCACGGGAGGGTTATGCCTTCCATGGGGATCTATAAAATTCTGTGACATCATTTGAGACAAGACCTATGGCATCCATTGTGTTTCTAGCCTGACAGAGTATCCCTCCATGTAGAATGGGCTCCCAAAGTCAATTCCTGCAATAGAAATAAATACTGATCCCCTTGCCAGAGGCCACATAGACAGCCCAGCCACTCCAAAATGACAAACATTTTTAGGGAGCATGGTTCAGTATTGCACCGGTTCTTCAGCAGTCACTCTATGGTCTGTGAGCTCCCACATGCTCTGTTCAGCTGTTTCTGTGGGTTTCCCCAGCATGGTTTTGACCCATTTGCCCATCACACCTCCCTCTCTGTAAGTGGATTCCAGGATTTTGGCTCAGTACCTAGCTGTTAGTCTCTACTACTGCTTCCATCAGCTAGTGAATGAAGGTTCTATGGTGACATTTAAGGTAGGCATCAATCTCATTATATGGGAAAGTCATTTAAGGTAGCCTCTCCAAAATTGCTTAGATTCTTGGTTAGAATCATCCTTATGGATTCCTGGGAATTTCCCTAGTGCCAGGATTCTCGTTAAGCCAATAATGGCTCCCTGTATTAAGGCATGTCTTTGATTGCTCTGTTCTTCTCCAACTGGACATTCCCTCATGTTTCATCAACCCTGTGCTTCTCAACTCCTCTTTTGTCTACCTCCCATTGCCCTCCATTCTTGCTTCTAATTTACTCAGGGGACCTTGGTCATTTTCTCCTATTTAGTGGTTCATGCATATCTCTATAATACTCCTCCTTGTTTCCTAGCTTCTCTGGAGATGTGACTGTAAGCTGGTTAACATTGCTCTATGTCTGATATCCACTTGAGTGAGTACATTTGAAATCATATGTCTGTTTATTACCAATAGACTCCAGTCATGGGGCATCATATTAGGTTACTTAACCAGTCCCACTTCATACTCCACCCCCTATCCCAAACTGTACTACCATCTGGGGGATGGAGATTGAAGGATCAGGAACCTCTTCTGGGTCACTTGTTGATATAAAGCCAATATCAAGTCACCATGGAATAAAAAAAGTTCTGATATAGGAATATTAAATTGTTCTTTTGCAAAAGTTCTTGAGAATTGTCAATTTTTATTTTTATTTAAATTAGAAACAAGCTTGCTTTGCATGGGAATCATAGTTCACTCCCCCTCATCTCCTCCCCTACAACCCATGAACTGTCATCCCATACCCTTTCTGATCCCCAGGGAGTGTGTAGCCTTATATGGGGGATCTTCAAATTCTGGCATTGGATTTGCAGCAGGACCCAGGCCTTCCATTTTGTGTCTTGGCTGAGAGAGTATCACTCTTAGTGGACTAGGCTCCCAAATTCCATTCCTGTCTGGGGATAAATACTTATCTGATCTACTAACAAAGGCAACCTAGATGCCCCTCAACTGAAGAATGGATTGAGAAAATATAGTACATTTACACAATGGAGTACTACTCAGCAGAAAAAAAAAACAATTGAATCTTGAAATGTGAATTCAAATGGATGGAATTAGAAGAAATCATCCTGAGGAAGGTAACCCAGTCACAAAAATACGAACTTGGAATGGACTCATGCATATATAGATTTTAGACATAGAGCAAAGGATTACCTGCAGACAATCGACAACACTAGAGATGCTAGGACACAGGGAGAGCCCTAAGAGAAACATACATTGAAAGACCCCGCCCCTTGGCTCCTTCTCTCTCTCGATGACACTCCCGTATGCGCGCGCACCCACATGCCTGGGGGCTGGCTCCCTCCCAAGCAGGTTCACCCAGGCGGAGCGACCCAGGCCTGCCCGCCCGCCTGGCACCGCGCCCCGGGGCTGGGGCCGAGCAACGAGCACCAGGTGGGCTGGCACGCGGGCGAACACCAAGTGAGCCGGCCTGGGGCCCTGCCCCTGAGCCCCGCCCGATGAGAAACACTCCGTCCCAAGGCCCTCGCCCCCAAGGTCAGCCATCTGGACGCGGAGGGGGGAATGGGGAATTGAGTCTGTTGTACCAGACACCAGACCTTGAGAATATGCTGGTCTGGAATGGCTCTGTGCCTCATTTGAACCATCCAATAGAAATGATTCTGTACTTTACCTCATTTGAATGACTCTGTATTTCACCTCATTTGAATAACTCTGTACTGCGCCTCATTTGAATAACCCTGAGTAGCGCCTCATTTACATTGACCAATGGAAATAGCTCTGTACAATGCCTCATTAGAATTATCCAATAGAATCCCTGCTTCTAGCTTGCGCCTTTTTCCCTATTTAAGGACCCCTTGCCCTTGGCTCGGGGGGTTTAGCCACACAGAAGCTAAGTCGCCCCGGGTACCCGCGTCTCCAATAAAGCCTCTTGCTTTTGCATCCAAGTTCGTGGTCTCGCTGGTTCCTGGGTGCGGGTCTCCTTCTACGAAAGTACCTCTTCGGGGGTCTTTAATTTGGGGACTCGTCCGGGATAGAGACCTCCGCCCAGGGACCACCAACCCACGTTTGGGAGGTAAGTGTTGTGCGGATCCGCTGTCTTGCTTGTCTTGTCTCGTCTTGCCTGTCTGTCTGAATCCGTCTTGTGAATTGCGCTTGCGTTTGTAGTACACAGCTGTGTACATTTGTATTTGGCGGCTCCGAGGAGGAACTGACGAGTTCGGACTCCCGACCGCGGCTCCAGGAGACGTCCTGGTAGCGTTTGTAGCCCTCGGCGTAAGGTATTTGTACTTTGGAGCCCTTGGCGTGAGGAATTTGTACTTTGAACTTAGATCTATGACTGGATATCTTCCCAGTCTCTTTGGAGAAGGCCCTAGGCTTGAGGGATTTGCAATCTTTACTGGGGACGAAGAAGGAGGGCCCCCTTCTTCGACCCCCCTCTCAATTCTTCCTTTCGACTCTCTGTCGAAACCACGCTGCGAAAACCTGTTCTGTGTTGTTTGGTCTTTGTTTTGTAATTGATGTGCATAAACGCAAATGGATTACTCTTTGTTCCTCAGAATGGCCAGCCTTTGACATGGGCCGGCCTCGGGATGATACCTTTAACCCCCCCTTCCTTTCCCCCTCAACCGCCCGCCGCGCACTCCCTTACTTCCCCCCCCGGGAGAATTGACTGAGGAGCCCCCTCCATATCCGGCACCGCTGCCGCCCCCACCAGAGGCAGAAGCGGTCCCCGCCACCTTCGCGGAGGCGGCCCCGGCAGGTCCTCTTAACCTCAGAGGAGAAACAGCGCATCCAGCTGCACAATGAAATTGATGCGGCTTGCCCTCTTGAAAGACCTGAATGGGATTTTACCACTGAAGCAGGTAGGACGTCTCTATCGCCGGTTGCCTATAGCGGTCTCCGCGGGGCAGTACGCCGACCCACCAATTTGGCCCAGGTAAAGCAGGTGATACAGGGGGCGGAGGAATCGCCCACTGCTTTTCTAGAGAGACTAAAAGAAGCATATAGGATGTATACTCCCTATGATCCAGAAGATCCAGGGCAGGCCACCAGCGACCTGGACAGGGATCCATGTGCTTTTTGCTATACTTCATGAAAAAGGGACTTTGACAAAATTTTTATGTTGACTGAGAAATGAATATATATATATATATATATATATATATATATACATATATATATATACATATGAAACTTAAATAATAAAGAGGGAAAGGAAAAAAAAGAAAACTTGTCTAAAAATGTCTAAGAGAGTCAGAGAAATGAACTAAAAGATTATAGAGAGCTAAAGCAAGTCATAGCAGAGAAGATTGTTACAGAAAGTAATAGAGGGTTAAAGCAAGTTATAAAAGGTCAGAGAAAAATGTAAACTGTGCTATGGTTTCTCATGTTTAACCATATTAAGCTAATTCTGTTTTAAAAGGTCCTGTTTATTTCTCAAGTAAATTATATATACTTGTTTTAAAATGTTCTGTTTCCCGGTAGCCAGCACATGGCAAAATGTTCACAAGACTTGACTGGTCGCCATTTTGCTAAAATTAAAAACAAAGAATACTTAAACCGCCATCTTGACTAAAGATGACCGCATGGAAATTAGAGATACCATCTTAGAAACAAGTTTTTCAGTTAAGTTTTAAAATGTTAATGCTTCTATATATTACAGAAAGACCTTAAGGGAATTTAATTTCTTTTTAAAAAGACCAGTTTTTTTAATGTTTGTTTTTATTAATGTTTATACTTAAAGAGCTTCAATTTAGAATTATTTTTGAGCAAAGCCTGACAATGTAAAGTTTTTGTTTTATGAAAGATGCTGATCTATTATAAGATATTACAGTTTATATTTTACAAATAAGTTTAGGATGTTGGTAACACACACCTTTAAGCTCAGGGTGTAGGTAGCACACGCCTTAAGTTTAGAACATTGATGACACACGCCTTTAGTCCCACCACTCGGGAGTAAGAGGCAGATGGATCTTTATGAGTTCAAGGCCTGCCTGGTCCGGCAGATCGAATTCCAGGACAGGCTCCAAAGTCACAGAAAAACCCTGCCTAAGAAAGAAGTTAAGCTACTGTTTAAGGAATATAAGGTAGCTCTATGCAGTTTTAAGTTCAGCTGTGCTGTTTCAAACATCTTACTAAGTTAAAACCAGTTGCAGTCAGACTAAAAATTATTTACAGAAATAAGACCTTACCTAGCCACCTGTATACTTAATGTGTGCTTAAGGCAAGTAATTAAAACAGACAAACAGACCTCTAATGCTTCAGAGATCTTCAAAATATGGCATTTAAATTGTTATCTTTAAAGTTTATAATGTCAGACAGACTGCCAGATCCTGACAATGACCCGAAGATTACAGGCACCTCAGTTCCTGCACCTGGACCAATGAGCGAGATGCTCAGATATGAAACCTGCCGCCTGCCAGAACCTGGCCGAGACTGTGGACAAAGCTGCTGGACACTGGAAAATTGATTGTACCCCTTTGCCTAGACAAAACAAGGTCAGTCTTTTCCATGTCCCTCTTCCACAGAGAGAAAATAAAACCTCTCACAATATAGGCCTGGCGAAGATTGTTGTTCTTTGAGACAGCTGCCTCCAACGATAATGGAGAAACTTGGGTTTGGCTAACTGTATATGGACTTGCTTCTAACTGGCTTCTGTCACTTTTTAGTAGATTCAGATAAAATATACCCTTCTCAGATCTCTGAAATATTACTGGTTGTCAGCTTGACAGCATCAGACAGTCAGATCCACTATAGACTAGTCAGTATGTTAGCTGATAAAATAATGACTATCTACTGTTCAGGCACAAGCTCAAGGTTTTTAAGTTTATTTTGGTTGTCATCTAAGTACAAACTTAAAGGGCTTTTCATTAGGCCAAAGGCACCTCTGTCCAATCCATACCTGGCTCTCTGGACAGAAGAAAAATGTACATGCTTATAGCCCAAATCTGTAGTTTTTGCTAGGACTCAAAGTTATAAATATGTTCTTGCTGTTTGAACAGATATCCAGATATCTGCTTTTTCTGCACTGTGGGCTTCAATAAATAAGTTTTAACCTCTGTTCCTAGTTTAAATATGTCTTAAACAGGTTTCTGCTTCTGACAGACATCTGAGTATCAGTTGCAGACTACTGGCTGTTCCAAGTAGACTGCGAGCCCTGGACTTGCTGTGGATGTGAACCAGTCCAGCTGATGTGGACACCCCCTATCTCTGCAACAGTGTCTGCTAACCAGAAGCCCCTGATGGATTCCCCATTGCCTAAATTCCTTTTTGCTTTTGACTAGCATTTCAACCTTCTGGGGTCCCTAACTTCGTCCCAAAGTCAGCAGGAAGCAGTTTGGAAAAGAATTTCGCCGTCCATTTTCCCTGGTTAAAATGCTAAGTCAAAAGGAACTCCCTTGCATGGGGATGCGAAACGACAGGGGATGCTCACTGGAAGCCTTCATCCTCATGGGACAAGATTCAGGTAACCAGAGGATGGCAAAAGGGCTCCACCGGTACCACCTCTATGCCTCTCCTTATTTCCTTTACAGATGAGGATAAGAAAGCAACAGAATGGCAAAAGGGATATGCTTGGGGCCTTCGCTGGTACCTGTCGGGACCAGATGGGGGGGCATCTTTAAAATTAGACTCAAAGTAAAAACTATCACCAACCTGAGTATGTTTACAGTGTACTAAAGAAATCAACCCGATATAAGAGGGAGCCAATATCCTTTACCATGGCCCTATTATTAGGAGGGGTAAAATGGGGGGCATAGCAGCCGGCATGGGGACCAGAACAGTTGCCTTACAGGAAATTAATCATTTTAAGCTTCTACAACAAGCCATGCACACAGATATCCAGGTCCTAGAAGAGTCAGTCAATGCACTCGAGAAATCCTTATATTTGGTCCCTACATTCTAATAGACCCAGAATATCCAGAGACCTCTGAATGAAAGATTCCATTCAGTTACAAGAGAAATGGGGGAATGAAAGACCCCGCCCCCTGACTGGTTCTCTCTCGGTGACACTCTCGTACTCGCACACCCACACGCCTGGCAGCTGGCTCCCTCCCAAGCCGGTTCACCCAGGCGGGGCCGCGACCCAGGCCAGCCCGCCTGGCGCCGCGCCCCGGGGGCTGGGGCCGAGCGGGGAAAGGATGCCCCCCACCCCCGCGCCCCCCGCCCGATGGGGGACCTCCGTCCCAAGGTCAGCCATCTGGACGCCAAGGGGGGAATTGGGTCTGTTGTACCAGGTGCAGACCTTGAGAATATACTGACCTAAAATAACTCTGTACCTCATTAAATTGTCCAATAGAATCCCTGTAACTATGCTTTTCGCTTCTGCACGGTGCTTTGAGCTATATAAGGACCACTCTCCCTTGGCTCGGGGCTTGGCCTAACAAAGGCTAAGTTCCCGGATACGCGCGCCATCAATAAAACCTCTTGTTTTGCATCCAAAGTTCGTGGTTTCACTGATTCCTGGGTGCAGGTCTCCTTCTACGAAAGTACCTCTTCTGAGGTCTTTCAAAGGTGGCTTGAGGCACCTGGCGCCTCTTGGCTCACCGAAACTGGTGGCTCCAAGTGATGAGAGCATAGAATCCTAAGCCCTAGAACTCTTAAGGGCTGCAGGCCATCTGGGGAGTGCCAAGTCCAACCACCAGGATCATGGGATGGTTCGAGCTTATGGAAGCTGCTCCAATGTCATGCAGCAGCTCAACAGGGCAGACTTCTACAGCAGGTTGATTGCTTCCTCTGGGAACCTGGTAGCGTGGGGTCATCCCACTCCTGACACCATTCTGTAACAATAAATCTTTCTGCCAAGCAGCCCGAACCCTGCCACCACCTGTGTGCCACCACACCCACCTAGTCTAATTTTTGCTTCTGCTTCTGGAGTGCCATGTGCCACCACACCCATCTCTTCTAGCTGTGTGTCTCCTATCTCTAAGTAGCTGCTCTAAATCTTCATTGAGTGACCTCAGTCTCCCCCTCAGGCCGTTTACCAGCATGCCAAGATATACCAGGTTGTCTACAGATATGTCTTATTAAATATTATGTCGGCTTGACCTGGATACCATTGAGGCCAATGCAGGAAGATTTGAAGGTCATGGCCAGCCTACAAAACAATGTTGATCAAATACATTGCTGATCTGTTTTGAAAATAAATGCAGGAAAAATGAATGAAAGAAAATTGGAAGGAAGACTAAAACATTTAATCAAAGCAGAAATGGCAGAGGCGTGTAAAAACTATAAAAGACCCAGAGAGTGATATTTGCATACAAGCTTCAACCTAAAGTTCTGGAAAGCAAAGCAGCTGGCCACTCTCTATTCACCACTATCTCAGGCTGAATGGGCTGATTCAATCACATGAATCAAGTCTCAGACTGTAATCTTTCCTCAAGATGGCTGGAGAATGGAGGCTTCTACTGGGACCTTTCTTCTGTCTTATATACTAACATAAAGGGGAATTTAAAGGTATAAGTTATATATCTACACCTGTCTTTTTTTTAACTAATTCCATCTTGTGAAGATACGGCTGGCCTTGGAATCACAAACACCTATCTACCTCTTAATTCTGAACCCTAGGATTAAAGGTGTGTACTACCACCTACTAGCTTCTAGCTGTTGTGATTAAAGGTGTGTGCTTGGCATCTAAGGCTTCTGGCTTACTTTGTTTTTCTGAATCCTCAGTCAAGTTTTAATAAATCCTAAATAATGTATCACTATAGAAGCAGGTGTATCGCTCTTTCTTTGTTGCCAGCCTTGTCTACAAAGAATATTCCCAAAAGATGATCTATTAAGGAAAATATTATCAGGAACCAAATGAGTAATACAAACAATTAAAATTAAAAACTTAATGATTATTTGAAAAGCATCTAGTGAGACAACTTAATGATAGAGTTTTACCAGGAGAAAATGAAATGTGGAGCACAATATCAAACAAAACACACACACACACACAACACACACACACATTGTGCTATATTGTTTATGATCTAGTAAATCTTACCAGGAGTTACGAATGCAAAACTATCCAAACAGAGAGGCTGGGTGTTTTTCAATACATTTTATTTAAATAGGAATGATTGTATACATTTTAGGTAAATTAGAAATGATCTAATTTGCTTCTCCCTCCCATCAAAAGTTGTCAAGTCATTTGGTGCAGAGCCTAGGCCCTCCCCCTATGGCAACTCTTGTAACACAGTTTTCCAAAAAGCCCACACCTTCTAGTAGGAGGCTGGGTGTTTTTGGCTAACAACTTTAATCCCAGGACTCAGGAGATAGGGGCTGAAGGATCTTGGTTAGTTCAAGGCCACCCTTGGCTACAGGAGAGTGAATCAGTCTAAAACAAACAGAACCCAAGTCTTTAATCCCATTAGAGGTATGAAGCCCAGGAACTCAGGGTTTCATAATGATTTTGCTCAGCGATTAGTCTCCAACCAAGTTGAGGACAGGATCTCCCCAGACTTAGGTGAGGTAAGGGGTAATGGTTAGCTGCTTTGCATTAGGGATCTTCAGCTTGAACCCCAATATCTGATTCTTGGTTGCTATGAATTGTGCTATCCATACAGAAGCTCTCTCTCTCTGTCTCTCTTCCTCCCTCCCTCTATCACACACACAAAAACACACACACACATACACACACACACACACACACACACACACACACACTCAACTCATACTAAAAACACACAAAGCACAGGCACTTTAAAAAGTCCCTACTACAAAAATTACATTCAGATAACTTAATATACACATTTATTACCCTTACTATGCACATGAGTTAAATTTACTAAAACAAACTCACACCTTAAACATACACACTGAAATTTGCTACATATATACACTAAAACAATTTATACTGACTACAACACACACTCACATGGCCTTAACAAAACATAGAATAAATAATTTCATCAATCAATCCATGATCTCTTGGATTTCTCCTTAGTTTTGGATTTCTGTTTTCACAAAGAGCCATGTTTCAAATTATACACAGGCAAAATAATCCTTATGGGATTAAGGTGCTAGAGCCTCTATCTCCCAATCAGAATGAAGCACGTAATTGGGAGGTGGAGTTACCTACAGAGGGTGGGACAGAAATGGGGTATAAAATGATCAGAGGAGTCAAACAGTCCTTCAGAATTCCTTAGCCTGGAGTCAATCACTGCTTGGCCCTGCTAGGAACAGAAGACCTGTCACAAGTGTCCAGATCAGGTAAGTCACTCACCTCCATCAGGAGGCCTCTTGCATGCTAGGAAGGCCTTATCAACAATTCAACTATATTGCAAGATATTACATTTAAAATGAAAAAAACAGAATTTGAGGGTTGTTTTGTTTTGGATTGTTTTTTTTTGTTTTGTTTTGGTTTGTTGCTTGGGTGTGGTCTTGGTTTAGTGGGAAACACTTATTGGATTGGAATTTAAATGTTGGTATTATTATTCAATTGAGGTATTTTGGTGTCAGGGTCTCAGGAGGCAAGTTTGGCCTTGAACTTCAGATTGTTGTAGGTCTTTACGTCCTCCTAACCTCATTCTGGAGTTCATGTTAGGATATGTTTTATATTTTAACCCTATATAGTTTCTTAAACTATGTTTCACAGATTTAAGGATTTACAGTTTTTGAATTGAAATTTCCTCTCACTGGAGTTTACAAAGAGTCCTAGGAACAAGTAATAGTTTCATGAGTGCAAGTCTGAAGGTTGCTCTGATCAGGGTACTGAAACTTGAGGAATATGTTTGTCTTAGCTGTGACTATTTGTTATGACATTGTGTGAGAGACCAATTGGAAAAATCCTCCCAAAATGATCCAGGAACCACACCCTAACCCTATCTGTACATTAGAAGATTTTTCAGGCCTATAAAACCCCTGACTATATATCTGTTTGTTTTTACTAGACAGTATTTCTCCATATCGGTTTAGCGTATCCTTGTAGTCACTCTAGAACAGGATGGCCTCAAACTCACAGAGATCTGCCAGCCTCTGCCTCCAGAGGGATAGGATTAAAGGCATGTGCAACCTTAGCCCCCACCAACCTTCCTGAATATTTGTCCAAATTGTTTTCATTATAGCCTCCTGCCACTATGCCTATCTCCCACTTAGTGTTTTAATGTGAGAGTGCTCTAGGCAGGCATGGCTACCAAAAGAGAAAATACTGTCAGTGACGAGTAGGATCATGGTCAAGATGTACATTCCTGGGCTGCATAATGACTCCTACTTCGGTATGGAAGCATAGGAAGTTCCAGTCAAACATCCACTTAACTTACAACTTTGTTTTAAAAATTAAATGAAACTTTATTTTGTCCTACTATCTTTCTTTTCCTAGGTCATTATCAACCTTTTTAATAGTGTTAATGACTAGCTACGGTTGACTCTTTCAAAAATCCAGAAACAGAAACTATTAAGCATGATTACACTGAGTATGGCCAGACTGGTACATAAGTTTATACCAGACAACCAATCTACAGGCCAGTCCCTGTCTCAAAAATAATTAGTGAATGAATGACTATAGAAATAAGCTAAATGAGTAGTTGAAAATTGTCCAGTGAGCTCAATGACCAAGTTTTACTATGACATTTATGAAGCTTAGAGCTTATATTTAAACAAAGCAAACACACTAAACTACAAAATTATAACACATACACACAATAAAAATACACAAATATATAACATACACTGAAATGTACAAATACAGGAAATTATACACAAACACTAATGTACAGAGTGTGCACTCTAAATAATAAACAAAGTTACTTAAATACACATTGTAACATATAAAACACATACACATTAAACATACATACAGAAATAGGTCATACATGTTAATATACATATACATTCAAAAGAGTATATAAAAACTAAACCACGAATCTGTGCTTGTAACACAGGGGTAAAATTAATTCAATCAATCAGTGGATTAAAAGTATCTTCTAATTGGTAGTTTAAGATTTTGTTTTCACACAGTGAGTTATGACTCAGTCAATAAATACTAATTAATTACAATCATGAAGAAGATTAATCAGATGTAATATTAATCTCACACTTAGGTAGACATGTGTCAAAGGGAATTTGGTCTAGATGGGAACATTGTCCATAGTAAGAAGCATAAAAATTAGCTGGAGTCCAAAGTGTCAGGAATTGTGAGAATCCCAACTATTCCCATTCAAACTGAACACATGGAATATAGAACACGGATACATTGTATATGTGACATTAGCAGTCTCTTTCATCATGGGCTTTGAAAGATGGTCAGTCCCAATTTGCCAAAAAGAGACTGGTCTGATTTCTTTCTTCTTAAAAATATTTCCAAATGGGAATGAGATTCAGAGGAGCAGAACTTGGTACCTGGTGGGAAAACATTTCATTTGGGCCTGAATCAGGTCTAATGACAGACTCCATGCGGTGACAGTGATTTGGGTTGGACATTAGCAGATAGTAGAAGAAAACACACTGAGTCTTTGACTATTACTACATGAGTGATCCTGGTATGGCTTGGTTTTTGTGATGGTGGAGACGTGTAACATGGTAACACATAACATGAAAATATGACTCCTGAATGTTTTTGTAGATCCTTCTCTCTGAATATCAAACATAATGGGCTCTGGGGCCCCACCCACACTACTGCAACTGGCAGTGAAGAGTCTACAGACGAATGAGAATGTGGGCATCTCAGGACTGCAGCAGCTGCCCAAGGAGCTGTTCCCATGCCTGTTCAAAGAGGTCTTCACCAACAGACTTACAGAGATGCTGACAGCAATGGTGGCAAGATGGCCCTTTGCCTGCCTGCCTGTTGGGGCACTGATGAACGTTCCTGACGTGGCGATATTGAAAGCTGTTCTCAATGGTCTAGACACACTGCTGACACAGCAGTTTCACCTCAGGTAAGAAGAATTGAATGGGAGCAGGTACTGGGTTATTAGGAAAGGATATGTGCAGTCAAGTAGATGTGCTCAGTCCTGGATTGGAGGGATCTGATGTTCTGAGCTTGGAAGTCAGTCATAGAAGACACTATCTAATTTGAGTAACAAAATAATTCACTTTCAGAAGTGCAGGGCACCTCAGTATAGACGTACCCATAGAAGCATTAGCTTCCCTGTCCTCTCCCACAGGCAATAGGAAGTCAAAAGTAAGTGAATGGAGGGAAGCAGGACAAGGAGACAGATGTACCTCATGCAAAGTACTCTTGCCTGACAGGTGGTATTGTTAATGTTAGAGAAGTAGAATGGAAAGCTCACTGGATTTCCGTTCCCTTCTTTCATTGTGACACCTCATGGTTTTCTCTCACAGACAGTCAATGCTTCGAGTGCTGGACCTGAGGAACGTACACAATGTGTTCTGGGATGTTTGGCCTGGAGTAGAAGGTTTACAATGCTTAGAAGGGAGTTTCCTTCCTAGATATGCCCAGAGGCAGCTCTTGATGGTGGTGACTGACTTTGACCTACGACTTAACTTGGATGAACACCAAGCATATTTGTTGCAGTGGGCCCAGCAGCGACAAAGTTCTGTGCGGTTGTGCTGTTTGAAGATGACAATCTGTGGGACTTCTTTGGAGATGATCAGAATGGTTATGAAAACTTTCCAGCCTTGCTACCTGGAGCAACTGGATCTATCCACAAACTGGAATCTGATCACACTGAGTCGTTTTGCACCTTGGTTTGGTCAGATGAGAAATTTGCGCAAACTCCATGTGTCCCACATTTACATGAAGAGGAACAAAGAAGACATAGAGCAGAAGTGCGTTGCCAGGTTCATTTCACAGATATCCAAACTGAACTGTCTCCAGAATCTCTCCATGAATGGTGTCTACATTTCTAGTGAGCGCATGAAACAGTTGTTCAGGTAAGAAAAGATAGAGAGCTGTTTATGCTACCACTGGAACCCTCCACTAATATCATATTGATTAGTGGACACCTGAGATAGGGCAGCCCTGTGAATTTCACTGAGTCACATGGAGTCTCTTTGTATGTGTTATGTATACTTCCTTGGGGTCCAGCTAACCCGGATTTAGGATGTAGATGTATTTATTTGGGAGAAGTCACTTACATAAGAAACCGATGACCCTCAAGTTGCAGTTCCCTATTTCCACACCTAGGCTGCTCTCGGAGACTCAACGAGAACCAAGAAACAGCAAGCCCGACCCTGCCCTCAGACCAAATACCACACACTCACATATGCACCTGCAAATGGAAATAGACTATATGGGGTCAATGAGACTTCAGTGACTCCTGTTAGGCACAGGATGAGAGGATGCGGGAACAATTTGAGACAAGGCATCGCTGGTTGTGAGTTTCCAGGCTGTATTGGCCTTCTCTGGTTCTCTGACATAATGAGAAGAAGAAGCTGTAATGCTGTGATCTGAGCCCATCAAATGCGACAGCTATGGTCTCCAGTAGGCAATGGTGTGACTCTAGTGAGGAGACAGACACCAACAGGGTGATATTTGGGTCTTGAGATCAAACATAAAACAAACTCATGTTGCTTCAGTGGTTCCCATGCTGGCTGACTATGTATCATGTGGGTTAAGGGTGAAGTCAGCAATGAGTTGTAAACCCCCAATCAGATAAGGCCTTCATAATATTGGGCTATAGGTGAGCCCGTACACTATTTCTTGTCATTAGGGATTGGTTTGGGAAGACCCAATCTACAGTGAATGGGGCCATTCCTTGGCTAGTTGTTCTATATTCTCCAAAATAGCTGAGTGAGCATGACCTGGAGAGGAAGTCTGTAAGTCACATCTGTGAGGCTTCTCTCTACATATCCTGCTTCCAGATTGCTGCCAAGTTTGAGTCACTGTCCTTACTTGCCCCTGTGATGGATAATATATGTCTAATATTCAAACCAAAAAACCTGTCATCTCCTAATTCCTTTGGGGTGTTATACATTTTATCATAGCAATATTACCCAAAACTAAGATATCCTCTCTGTAGCACAGTGGAAATTATAATGCTCTACCATACCATGTTAAAGAACCCATCTCTTGTTATTTCCCTAGATGCTTGAAGAGTCCCTTGGAGACACTGTCCATCAATCTCTGCATGTTGTCCCAGGCAGACATGAAACACCTGTCCCAGTGTCAGTGGATTTTTCAGTTGAAGCACCTGCAACTCCATGGTGTACCACTATTTCACTTAAGTACCATACATCTCCAATTTCTTCTTGAGCATATAGCAGACACTTTGGAGATCTTGGAGTTAGAGGACTGCACGATTGGAGACTCTCAAATCAGTTCTCTCCTGCCTGCCCTGAGAAAGTGCTCCAAGCTCACCAGGGTCAACTTGTATGACAACGCCATTTCCAATTCAGTGATGAAGGAATTTCTACAAGGTATGAGCAATATCAGCACATTGACCGAGGAGTTCTACCCTGCTCCACTGGAATGCTATGATGAACTGGGTCATATCCTAGTGCAGAAATTGGCCAAACTATGTCCCGATCTCCTGGATATACTCAGGCACAAAAGACACCCCAAGAATGTCTCCTTTGGTACACACATCTGCCCTCAATGTTTTCAGCGATGTGTCTATGACGTGAAGACAAGACTGTGTCACTGTTTCTCATAAAGAGAAGTACGTTGCTCCTGAATTGTGAAGACTCAAAGTCTGAAGATAGGACTTTCAAGAAGATGCTGAACAACATGTGGTTTCTGATACTTTTGGATGCTTCAGGAACAGCTTAATATTCAGGCCACATGTGCTAACTTGATGAACACTGGGACCATGGAAAGCAGGTGCTGTCTTGTAGAATCAGAACTACAGATCTGCACAATGAAATGTTCACCTCTTGAGATAGGTTCACCAGTGTCTTCTGCCCTGCATGGTAGTTGTGTACATATTATAACATTTGGAACCTGGATGTTTTCCTCTGGTACCATACTCAGTCATTTACCTCAGTTTTTTCATTAAAACTAAGGATATGACCTCATCTAACATTATCATGGAAATTGTAGTCCAAGAAGTGTGCCATCAAAAGTAACTAGGATCACTTTGGACAGTGTCATCCACTTTTGACCTCCTATAGTTTCGTGCTTTGTTGGATTATATGCATACAGTTGTCAAACCAAAGTCATCAGTGCAGACTCCATTTCCAATGAAGATTGTTTTGGGCTATGGAGGGAACTAAAGCCAAGATAGTCTTATAAGAGGCAATGTGAATATACCCAAGCTGGTTGAGGTGAAAATCCTTACCAAGAGACTGACTGCACCTGACAGATGCGTTTTCAATACTAAGGTGTAACCGTTGCATTTATTTTGTTAAGGGAAGTCCAATGAAGTTATTTGTATCCCTTTTTTCACAGTGTCAAATACAAATAAATTGTTTTGTACCTTACACTCTATTCTCTTTGTTTTTATTAAAAATATACACTAAAAATATTTTTATTCAAGTTCCCTCTACTTCTTATGTGTGGCCTACTGTGTCGTTACCAGTACCAAATCCTTTAGGAAATGAAGAGTATAATTATATCCTAGTCTTTGGAAGAGACACCTTTGCTTGCTTTATGTTCCATTGTATCCACCGTTAAGAAAACAATTATTTCTATGTCAAGTGTGCACTGCATAATTTTGGAAAGCAAAATTTTCACCAAGATAACATTTCAGGTTTATTATTTGGCTTTCTTTTTGCATTAAACTACTGATTTTAGTTCATTTGTTATTCATGTGTTTCATGTCTATGTAGTCTCCGTCTTCCTACACACCTGAAGAGGGCACCAGATCTCATAATGGATGGTTGTGAGCCACTATGTGGGTGCTGGGAATTGAACTCAGCATCTCTGGAAGAGCAGTGAAGTGCTCTTAACCACTGAGACACCTCTCCAACCCCCTTAAGCTACTCATTTTGCTCAGTCTCCTTTCCTCCTCCCCTCTACATTTTCACCCTCCTACTGTCCCCACACTCCCAAATTTCAGGAAATCTTGTCTTGTTTCCCATCCTAGGCAGATGTCTCTAGGTCTCCTTTTATTATTTAAATTAAAAACAATCTTGTTCATACCATTTCCAATTCCCTCTCTCTAATCCTCCAAATTCCCCCACCATCTCATCATTTCACATAAAATCCACTCCTCAGGGAGGGTCAGGCCTCCCATGACTGATATTCAAATCTGTCAAATGCCAGAATTGTTTTTAAGCCAATAATGGCTCCCACTATTGAGATATCCCTGACCTTACTCTCCTTCTCTGTTCTTCACCCACCTGGACCTTCCTGATCCCTCATGTTCTCCTAAAACTCCAATTCCCATCCACTCTCTCCTATTTCTTGGATCCCCAGTTTCTTCCTCCTACTGCCCCCTTCCTCTCAATTTATTCAGGAGATCTTGTCTATTTACCTGTCTCAGGTGATCATGTTTGTGTCTCTTATAGTCCTCCCTGTTCCCTAGCATCTCTGGGCTTGTGGACTGTATGGTGGCTATCCTTTGTTCTATGTCTAATATCCACTTATGAGTGAGTAAATACTATGTTTGACCTTCCATATCTGGGTTACCTCAAACAGAGTGGTTTCCTATAGTTCCATCTATTTGCCTCCAAGTTCCAAATTTCAATATTTTTTACAGCTGAGTGGTATTCTATTATGTAAATATTCCACATTCCCTGTATCCTTTCATCAGTTGAGTTTCATCAAGGTTGTTTTCAGGTTCTTCGTGTTACAAATAATGCTGCTGTGAACTCACTTGAACAAATGTCTTTGTGGTATGAATCTCTGTGAGTTTGAGACCAGCTTGGTCTACAAGAGCTAGTTCCAGGACAGCCTCCAAAGTGACAGAGAAACCCTGTCTCGAAAAATAAACAAAAATAAGAGAGAAAAGGAGAAATAGAATAGCTGGGTGTAGTGGCACACACCCTTAACCCCAGTACTCAGGAAGCAGAGGCAAGCAGCTCTCGGTGACTTCAGCCTGGTGTACAGAGTGATTTCAAGAGCAGCTAAAGTTACACAGAGAAACCCTGTCTCATAAAACGAAAATAAAAAAGTAAAAGAAATAGAATAGTTAAAAGCCACATAAAGATGGAAAATACACGGAAAGTCTGGATACTATATGCTCTATTGTTGTCTTAAAATTGTTTATTGCTGAGGAAGTAGCAACAACTGCTAACAGACTTTTGATTATCAATGCTGCTACAGTAATCCAACTTATATATTTTAAAACTGCTTTGACTTCAAAATTTAAGTCTAAGGACAGGCTACTTGGAAAAAGATGTCTTGCTTGTGCTTTCAAAACCCCTAAAGCAGTGGCCCAAATTATCCCACAATCCAAACAGGTGACATGATGCAGCCATAGATGACTTTGGCTAGATTCGTGTGTTTTTTTCATGATCCCCATGGTATGGATATTGCCCCCAACCAGCAGGAATGAATTTGGCATGAACGACTCAAAAATTCCCAAATGTGTTTATGAATATTTGTTTTCATTTAAATGGGTTTGGTTATATATGTTAATGATTACAGTCAATCTTTTTTTAAAGAAAAAGGGGAAATAGGATATAGGAATGAATACTTTGCATTGGTATGGATTTTCATTTGTTGATACCTATTTAAGGTCAATTTCATGACATGTAAATTTCTCCTCTTGTTTAGGTATTGTGTTTATACAGATCTTTTAAAATGATATGCACTTTTAAATACAGATTATATAGTCACCTATAATAGTCACAACCTACAGTTAGGTTAGTTAGGTTTTCTAGATATACATAGATGTATTTGAGATGTTCAGGAAAAATCAACTATCTATAATCAATATGAAGACACCATGGAATACATTGGATCTGGATTAGAAACAAGGAAATTTATCATTTCAAAAGTATCTTCAGAACTTTCTTCATTTCTTTCTGTAGCTGTGCAATTAATGGGATATTGCTTAAATGAGTTCCGTAAGTATTCCACCACAAAGGGAGCTTTACAGACATGGTGAAGTTCAGGAGACAATAGCATTAGTGACAAAATGCAATTTGACAAGTTTTTTTCCACAATAATTTCTAAGCCACACCAGAGAGAAAATATTAATTCTTTTGATTACAAACCCAGAATTTGTGAAACTTAATTGAAGGAATTTATGAAATGATCCTAACTTTAGCTCCTCAAAGAGCTTAGGTGCCTATATGGATCAACAAGGAACTGTAGGTCAAGGCCACATTTGCATATCCATCCTCCTGTAACCAAAACCATAAGAAAACAAAACAAAAATCCCAAGTAAATCAAAACCCAAGCAATAATGGACATTTTCCATTAAAACAAAACTACACCAGGCAACAACACCCACAAATCTCACAGATTCCATCTTCATTTTTAATTAACCATTCTTATCAGAAATAGCTGTCAACTCGCCATGTAACAGTCCTTTGAGAGGATAAGTGACTTACCTTATCAGGACATTGCTGACAGTAACACCAGGCAGAGTGATATAAGGCAAAGGTACACTCAGGGCATTCTAGGACTCCTCTGACCCTCTTAAACTACTTTTTCTTCACAGATTCTCCTTTTACTTTAAATGAATTTTTATTTAAATTAAAAAAATAATATTTTACATTCCAATCCCAGTTTCCACTCCCTTCTGTCCTCCCCATTTCCCCACCTGCCAGGGTCCAACTGTATAAGTCCCACACTACAAAGGCCATCTATTCCCAACTGATGTTTTGGGGCTGTAATCAAAGCCATCTGAACAGCCCCGGGTCCATCCATGAGTGGGAGAGTGTGGACGTGGGGAAGGTCATAACCCAATGGCAATAAGGAGAAGGCACAGACATTTTGTTATTTCAGTAGGGCTCTCAGGCCAGGATGGAGTCTGGAGTGCACGGTTTATCCAAGCATCCTCTTAAAAAGCTTTCCAACAGTGTGGTTATATCAGAAGATATTTTTATCATGAATAAAGCTGATATCAAAAATACCATTTAATCTTAGAGGCACACCTAAAATTTCATGTCCTCAACAGCCTCTCACCAGTCCCTAGGCATGTATGGAAGCCCTCAGAATAGGTGTGGGCCTACCCAAGGACTAAGTCGGTTGTTATACAAACTAGGAGACATTCTCCAGTGAGGCCAAGCCATCCAGTGGTAACTAGGCAGAGGTATAAGAGACAACGTGAGATTCGAGCAACTGGATGGAGATTGAGTCGTGTTTCCCAAAATATAATAATCAATCGTTTTAGGACACTGACACCCACCAAATCCCCACACAACCCCAATCCACGGGAAGGTTATGCCTTACATGGGGATCTATAAAATTCTGTGACATCATTTGAGACAAGACCTATGCCATCCATTGCGTTTCTAGCCTGACAGAGTATCCCTCCATGTAGAATGGGCTCCCAAAGTCAATTCCTGCAATAGAAATAAATACTGATCCCCTTGCCAGAGGCCACATAGACAGCCCAGACACCCCAAAATGACAAACATTTTTAGGGAGCATGGTTCAGTATTGCACCGGTTCTTCAGCAGTCACTCTATGGTCTGTGAGCTCCCACATGCTCTGTTCAGCTGTTTCTGTGGGTTTCCTCAGCATGATTTTGACCCATTTGCCCATCACACCTCCCTCTCTGTAAGTGGATTCCAGGATTTTGGCTCAGTACCTAGCTGTTAGTCTCTACTACTGCTTCCATCAGCTAGTGAATGAAGGTTCTATGGTGACATTTAAGGTAGGCATCAATCTCATTATATGGGAAAGTCATTTAAGGTAGCCTCTCCAAAATTGCTTAGATTCTTGGTTAGAATCATCCTTATGGATTCCTGGGAATTTCCCTAGTTCCAGGATTCTCGTTAAGCCAATAATGGCTCCCAGTATTAAGGCATATCTTTGATTGCTCTGTTCTTCTCCAACTGGACATTCCCTCATGTTTCATCCGCCCTGTGCTTCTCAACTCCTCTTTTGTCTACCTCCCATTCCCCTCCATTCTTGCTTCTAATTTACTCAGGGGACCTTGGTCATTTTCTCCTATTTAGTGGTTCATGCATATATCTATAATACTCCTCCTTGTTTCCTAGCTTCTCTGGAGTTGTGACTGTAAGCTGGTTAACATTGCTCTATGTCTGATATCCACTTGAGTGAGTACATTTGAAATCATATGTCTGTTTATTACCAATAGACTCCAGTCTCGGGGCATCATATTAGGTTACTTAACCAGTCCCACTTCATACTCCACCCCCTATCCCAAACTGTACTACCATCTGGGGGATAGAGATTGAAGGATCAGGAACCTCTTCTGGGTCACTTGTTGATATAAAGCCAATATCAAGTCACCATGGAATAAAAAAGTTCTGATATAGGAATATTAAATTGTTCTTTTGCAAAAGTTCTTGAGAATTTTCAATTTTTATTTTTATTTAAATTAGAAACAAGCTTGCTTTGCATGAGAATCATAGTTCACTCCCCCTCCTCTCCTCCCCTACAACCCATGAACTGTCATCCCATACCCTTTCTGATCCCCAGGGAGTGTGTAGCCTTATATGGGGGATCTTCAAATTCTGGCATTGGATTTGCAGCAGGACCCAGGCCTTCATTTTTGTGTCTTGGCTGAGAGAGTATCACTCTAATTGGACTAGGCTCCCAAATTCCATTCCTCTCTGGGGATAAATACTTATCTGATCTACTAACAAAGGCAACCTAGATGCCCCTCAACTGAAGAATGGATTGAGAAAATATAGTACATTTACACAATGGAGTACTACTCAGCAGAAAAAAAAACAATGGAATCTTGAAATGTGAATTCAAATGGATGGAATTAGAAGAAATCATCCTGAGGGAGGTAACCCAGTCACAAAAATACGAACTTGGAATGGACTCATGCATATATAGATTTTAGACATAGAGCAAAGGATTACCAGCAGACAATCCACAACACCAGAGATGCTAGGACACAAGGAGGACCCTAAGAGAAACATACATGTTCCCCCGGGGAAAGAGAAAGGGAAAAGTTAGCCTGTGTAAATTGGAAAACATAATTACAATGAAGGATTAATGTCTCTGTATAGTTCTTAGACAATTTTGAAATGGAACAATTAAAGGAGGGCAATTAACTATTTATTTATGGTTCTAGATGAACCACCATTCATCTTGGAACTTGTGATAGAAACAGACTGATTGCATTATGGCATTTTCTCACATATATATCATTGTCTCTGTCCACATCATTGGCCTACCCATCTTCCCTCCCTCTGCTTGTTTGCTGTTCTCTGGCAACGCTGGGAACTTCCTTTTCCACCCTATTGACTTTAACACATATGCATCTTCAAACCTCCAATTCTGGATTTTGTCCAACCCTAACTCTCTAGATCTAAGTTTTAACCAACACTGTTCATCTTACATCATTAAGGCAGTGTCTTCCTCATATTTCAACCACCTCCATTTGCTGGAGAATCTAAGGCTACATACCATGATCCTAATATCCCATTCCCTACCTGCTCCTACCTGATTACTGATCAAACCGTTTGGTTAAAATTCCAATTTTAACCGGGCATTGGTGGCACCTGCCTTTAATCCCAGCACTCGGGAGGGAGAGGCAGGCAGATCTCTGTGAGTTCCTTGCCAGCCTGGTCTCCAGAGCGAGTGCCAGGATAGGCTCCAAAGCTACACAGAGAAACCCTGTCTCCAAAAACCAAAAAGAAAAAAAATACAATAGATTCCATTTTTATATTCAGAATGTTAAATTTGTTGTTAAGGAAACTTTGTTGGCTATAGAGCCAATTGCTGTGTTCCTGTCTATTCTGAATTGCAGGAGACCATGCTCCACAAAAGCAGTAAGTGTGAAATGGTAATAGACAAATGGTTTTGAAGAAGTCTCAAAGGCTCACACCAGTAATTTCAGCCAGTAGGAAGCTACAGATGTAGAATAGCTCTCCAGGGTGAGCTATTTGCCAGTCTGCTATGCCAGATGAAGTATATCAAAAAAGAATGAGAAAACAATGTGTTGTATAAACATCTATCCCAACATTCCAGGATCTGAGGAAGGTTGATAAACAAGTATTCACCAGGAAGGGGCCACTGGTAACTACCATGCCAACTGCAGACAAACAAATTGCAAGCATAAACAGATATTGCAGCTTATTAATTATTTAACTTGACCTGGAGAAAAAGACAGATATTTTTTAAGCATTGAGAGGATTGATATGAGTACAGAAATCTTTCCTACAGAGCAGTAACTGAGCAGGAGCTCCCAAAAACTTTCTGGAATTGTCTCAGACAGAGTAATGTCTGTTTAACATGTTTGAAGACTGGCCTTAAATCCTCTACTGAATAAATAGGCACAAGAATGCACACCTGCAATTCCAACAGTGTTTAGAGAAACACTGGTGGAAAGGCTCCAGGTCATCCCAGCATTCTTATTAAGGTATATTAAAGCCCGGCTCCAAAACTTCAGAAAATGAGAATAAAAAATAGAAATGAATCTTAGTTAACTTTAAAGACAAGTGATGTGCCAGGGAATGGCTCTTGGGACTTGCCTCTAATCAATGGGACACAGAGCACATGGCTTCACATAATGTCCACTGAACTGAAAAGCAATGGGTGTGCAGTGTATTCATGTCCCAGTGACTGATGTCCACATGGGAAAGACTTGGAAGAGGGGCAGGAATTTTTGAAGTCAGAACACATATTGTGCATTTTTACCTGCTTTGGGGTCAGAGAGACAATGAAAAATTTGTCCATGCTACTCTTTGAAGGACTGATTACTTAATGTTTCTCCAGAATGGTAGTTGTAAAGGAAATTTAAATAGTGCACACCTGATTGGGTTAGGAGTCCTCACCTGTGACTAAACTGTTCAGTGGTTCACAGGTAAAAAGGCAGGGAAGTCCTGTGGCTTTAAGAATTGAAGTAACACAGAGATTTTTCATGAGTGTGTGTGAAGCCCCAGAACAGTTTCTGCATTACTCCATGTTGGAGTGTTTCTGATATTCCCTTCCTGTTCCTCCAGCCAACCCTCCCTTATATCTTGCTGGTCTGCCTATTCAGTGTAGTATGTGGGATGAATTTTTAAAAAAATGAGAAAAATACAGTTGAGTGAATTGGTTTATTACACTAGGAGCACAGACAATGAGATCAACAAGTAATAAATGGGACCTCCTGAAACTGAGAAGCTTCTGTAAGGCAAAGGACAAAGTCAGCAAGAGAAACCAACAGCCCACAGATTGGGAAAATTTATTTCCCAAACCAACATCTGACATTGGGCTGATCTCCAAAATTTACAAAGGACACAAGAAACTAGTCTCCAAAACACCAAATAATCCAATTAAAAAGTGGGGTACAGGCCAGGAGTTGGTGGCACACACCTTTAATCCGAGCACTCTGGAGGCAGACCCAGGCAGATCTCTGTGAGCTCCAGGCGAGCCTGTTCTACAGAGCAAGTGGCAGGATAGGCTCCAAAGCTACACAGAGAAACCATGTCTCAAATAAAGGGTGGTGTACAGAACTAAATAGAAAATTCACAATGGATGAATCTAAAATGGCTGAAAGACACATAAGAAGTGTTCAACATCCTTAGCCATCAGGGAAATGCATATAAAAACAACTCTGAGATACCATCTTACACCTGTCAGAATGGCTAAAATCAAAAACACCAATCTCACGTTATGTTGGAGAGGATGTAGAGAAAGGGAAACACTCCTCCACTGCTGGTGCAAGCGCCAACTCGGACAGCCACCTTGGAAATCAGTATGGCAATTCCTCCGTCTACAAGAAGATCCAGCAATTCTACTCTTAGGCATATACCCATATTATGCTCATTCATACAACAATGGCATTTGTTCAAAAATGTTCATTGTAGCATTAATTGTAATAACAGAACCTGGAAGCAACCTAGATCCCTTCAATTGAAGGGTGGATAGAGAAAATGGGGTATCCTTCCACAATGGAATAATAATCAGGGGACAATACAACCAATGGAATCTTGAAATTTGCAGGCAAATAGATGGAACTAAACGAAACCATTGTGAGTGAGGTAATCCAGTTTCCAAAAGACAAACATGCTATGTCCTCACTCATATGTGGATTGTAAACATATAGTAAAGGATTTCCAGCCAACAATCCACACTGCCAGAGAAGCAAGTAAACAAAGAGGACCCTAAGAGAGAAATACATGGTCCCCTGGAGAAAGGGAAAGGGAAAAGATCTCCGGAGACAATTGGGAGCATGGGGAAGGGGAGAGGGAACTAGGAATTTGAGAAGGGGAGAAGAGGACGGATGAGGAGGACATGATGGGGTAGGGAGGTTGAGTTGGGGCAAGAACAGAGAGCAAGATAAGAGAAACTATAATATAATCTAAACAAGAGTGGTCAGGCTACCTTAAATGCCCTCCCCTGATAATGAGATTGATGACTAACTTACATGCCATCCTATAGCCTTCATCCAGCAGCTGGTGGAAACAGAAGCAAACACCCACAGCTAAACCTTCAACTGAACTGAAATCCAGATTCAGAAGGAGGACTGATGAGAAAAGAGGTCCAGACCAGGCTGGTGAAACCCACAGAAACAACTGACCTGAACAAGGGAAAGCACTTGGTCCCCAGACTGATAGCTGGGAAACCAGCATGGGACTAATCAGGACCTCCTGAATGTGGGTGTCAGTGAGGAGACCTTGGAAATCTATTGGGGCCCCTTTTATTCCATGAGTACTTATCCCTAGCATAGGAATGGACTTTGGGAACCTATCCCACATGGAGGGATACTCCCTGAGCCTAGTAACAAGGGAGTGGGCCTAGGCCCAATGCCAAAGGCTATGACAGACTGTGAAGACGTCCTACAGAAGGCCTCACCCTCCCTGGAGAGAATAAGGGGTTTGGCGTAGGTAGGTTTTAGCTGGGTTGGAGGAAAAGGGGCTGGGGAGGAGGGTAGGAAGAGGGAACTGTGATTG
This sequence comes from Cricetulus griseus, assembly GCF_003668045.3. Classification (NCBI taxonomy): domain Eukaryota; kingdom Metazoa; phylum Chordata; class Mammalia; order Rodentia; family Cricetidae; genus Cricetulus; species Cricetulus griseus. The sequence continues at coordinate 139,239 of NW_023277197.1, read as the reverse complement.
ACATATAAAATAATCTTTCTAGTTCAAATAATTTTTTTGAAAAATTATAAATTTAAAACCAGAAAAAAAGAAAAGAAAAAGACAGATCTGTTCTTGTAAGAATGAGGTTTTGGGTTTGACATGGAAATGCAATTCTGTTTATTCAGGGTAGCTGTTGTGTGGTCAAATCAATAAGATTGAAAACACAGGAATATATGTGCCAATGTTAGTACACTTGAACAGACTGCTTAGAATTGTTATTATTCCTGACAGAGAAATAAATATAAACAATAGATCAGAAAGGGGAACATGTCCCATGGAGCACCATGTGTGTTTGGGATGGCAAGATGCATTGTTTTGAGCAAAACACATGTGTTTGGGATAA